>NC_140966.1:76092387-76147387 GCF_056783735.1 Eptatretus burgeri
TTTTGTGAAGTTTCTGAAACCTCGATATTCAACTTTGATTGTAAAGTTAATGTTTAACTTTGTTTTCCTTTACACTCATTACATTACCACTATTTACACTCATAACCACTCATTAGAAGTGAATAGTTTTGTATGCTGGTAAGTTTATCATTATGTTATAGACAAATTAAGAGGTGTATTTTTGGATTTGTATACACTCCTGAGTTGAAAACTGATGCGTTTACTGGGCAGGCCCATCGCTAGCGCGGGGGGGGGGCATTTGGGTGTAATTCCCCCCATGGCGTATCTGGTGCCCCCCCCCACACTTGTACGCCACCCATTTATGCCCTGTTGCACCCTGTGAACAACTTGGTGTTTAAGGACGAGCACCCATTGTGAACTCCTTGCTGTTTCAGAGTTCACCTGTGTGAACTAAAACCCTTCTTCCAGATGTTCAACGTGGTGAATAATAAAGCCTTCTTGGATAAACTGTTCTTTAATAATATCCTTCTTTGAATAACAGTCAAGAGATAAGTGTGCACTTGCCAGCGCATCTCCACATACAGTCAAGAGATAAGTGTGCGCTTGCTAGCGCATCTTCAAAAGCAATTGGCAAGACAATACAGTCCAAGCCCACAATATAAAATATAATAACGCAAGCACCAACGCCAGCAGCCAACACGACAGACAGCCGCAAGACCTCGTGTTGAATGTCGATGCTGTGGGTGGTTATATTTATCGTGGATCATTTAGTTTTAAGGAATAGCCAATCAGCGTCTTCGATATGGAGGCCATATTGAGCAGGTTACCTGAATGGTTGTAAGTTAGGTATAAATGTAATATAGTCATAATATGATAATATGAATAAGGAAAAGACATAAATTTACATAATTAAAGATGAAGTGCACCACGTGACCTTCACAACCCTCCATCTTATAAAAGTAATTTTCTAATAAAAATTAAAAATATGTGTGTTTGCAATCGTGCTTACATTTAAAATTATGCAGATAAAACCTGTTTTGGCGCATGCGTCATTTAATAAATAAAACCTTCAACCGTCAAATCTTGTGAGTCGTGACATTAGTGACATGAGTCACGGAGAGCGCTAGCTAGCAGCAGTAGAAAAAGCCATGGATATACAAAAATGGCTAAGAAAAGGAAAAAGGTTGCGGTTGTGGTTGTGGTTTCGGTCAGCACCCGCCGTGGTTGGCTGCTTTGTACTTCTGATGTTTAAGTTAAATGTTGTGTTTGGTGCTTTGCATATCCCATATTTAATGCTTTGTGCATAACCTTACTTCTGTGTAATTGATTGATTTAAATGCGGACTTTGTGGTATCTTCAGGCTGCTCGTATTTGCTGTTGATAGTTTAACGTGATGATCGCAGGTCATAGCCTACTTTATGTTATTTGAAAGTGCACTGATTCCGGTGCCAACCTCCCCCGTTTGGTCATTGTATCTCTAGTATATTAATTTTCTAATGCCAATACTTGACAACGCCTTGTATAAGTGCACCTGAATTGGTGCCAATTGTCTAATCATTGAATATCTTCATTGTGAATGTGCCAGTTTGTTGCGGCTCTCCTGCATTCGTATAATTTTAGACCAAAAACATCGGAACATATTAAATCTAGCTGAGATCAATTTGGTTAGTATGCGACGGCAACCTCAGTATAGATGCGTCAATGCTGCATGAATACAATAGTATACCAGGTTATCAAAAATATTAAATACAAGTGGTGCCAGGCACAACAAATCCCACCCATTTATTGACGAAGTTATGAGCGAAAAACGATTTTCATCTTTTCGTGACCTGACCTTGACCTTTCACCTAATTGGACCCAAAAGATAATGTGCTCGTCCGAGGTTCATTACCCACCTGAGGATACAATTTGACAGTGTTTGAGTCAGCCATTTTCCCGTAAAGTTGTATTTTCGTAACTTTTTTTTAGTTTTAATGGAAAATTTGTAATTTTGACCGATGACTAAAGACCCCCAAAACTTCGGACCCTAGCGATCTTCACAAATATGCATTTTTCACCATGGGAATGGGTAGGATTATAAGTGACAAATAGAATAAGGTTCACAATAAGCTTCGTTTGAAGTAAATCAGATCATTTTTGACGAAGTTATGAGCGAAAAACGATTTAGATCTTTTCGTGACCTTGACCTTGACCTTTGATCCAATTGGACCCAAAAGTTAATGGGGTCATCCAAGGTTCATTGCCCACCTGTGGATTAAATTTGATAGTGTGTGCTAAAGCCGTTTTGCCGTAAAGTTGCTAACAGACAGACAAACAAACCAGACTATTACAATATCCCACTCCCTCCCTCCGGGGGGGGGGGGGTGGGATAATTATAATTGTGCCCCCCCATCCAGTTCATAATTCCCCCTCAATACTGAGCCCTGGCGACGGGCCTGGTACTGGGGTGTGCACTGGAAAGTTTTTGATGGTTTAAAAGAAAAGTTAAGTTATAATAATTTCTCATATTAAAATATGCCAATTATTTCTGGGAAAATTATCCCATCCATCATTCTGGGAAAATCATACCTTCCATAATTGTTGGAAAATTATACCTTCCATAATTCTGGGAAAATTATCCCTTCCATAATTTTTGGAAAATTATCCCATCCATAATTCTGGGAAAATTATCCCATCCATAATTCTGGGAAAATTATCCCATCCATAATTCTGGGAAAATTATCCCATCCATAATGCTTGGAAAATGATCACTTCCATAATTGTGGAAAAATTATCACTTCCATAATTCTGGAAAAATTATCACTTCCATAATTCTGGGAAAATCATCCCATCCATAATTCTGGGAAAATTATCACTTCCATAATTCTGGAAAAATTATCACTTCCATAATTCTGTGAAAATTATCCCATCCATATTTCTGGTAAAATTATCCCATCCATAATTCTGGGAAAATCATCCCATCCATAATTCTGGGAAAATTATCCCATCCATAATTCTTGGAAAATGCTCACTTCCATAATTCTGGGAAAATTATCACTTCCATAATTCTGTGAAAAGTATCCCATCCATATTTCTGGGAAAATTATCCCATCCATAATTCTTGGAAAATTATCCCATCCATAATTCTTGGAAAATTATCCCATCCATAATTCTGGGAAAATGAGTCCTTCCATAATTCTCAGAAAATAATCCCTTCCATAATTCTGGGAAAATCATCCCTTCCATAATTCTCAGAAAATTATCCCTTCCATAATTCTGGGAAAATTATCCCTTCCATAATTTTCAGAAAATGATCCCTTCCATAATTCTGGGAAATTTATCCCATCCATAATTCTGGGAAATTTATCCCATCCATAATTTTTGGAAAATTATCCCATCCATAATCCTGGGAAAATGAGTCCTTCCATAATACTCAGAACATTATCCCTTCCATAATTCTCAGAAAATTGTCAGGTCAGGAATGGGAGCATGCGCCAGAGCAGCACATCGCTGCGACCACTTTCCGCTGGTCCTCCAGAGGCCTCCATCTGGCCATCCACCAGGCAGATGTCTGGCCCATCCCCATGTCTTTGAGAATCCGAAAAACCAGCTGCAACCACGAGGCACATGGTCGGCCTAATGGCCTCCTCCACCCATGAGGCCTCCTCACTGAGAGAATCTGGTGAGCAGGATCAGCATCAGGAAAATGAGCCACATGTCCTTACAGCCACAGCTGACACTCACAAACTAAACAGGTAACAAATCTCATCTGGGTCTTTCTCAACAAACGCTCATTGGACACAAAGTTTGACCAGCGATAGCGAACGATTGTCCTAAGAGACCTGGTACCGAAGGAGTTAAGTGTCCATCTCAGATCCTTGGTCAGAGTCCAAGTCTCACATCCGTAGAGCAAGACTGGAAGCACCAAGGACTTAAGGACTCGAACTTTTGTCATCCTTCAAAGGTACCGACAGCACCACACCCCATGATCCAGTGAATCCATGATTCCCCAGGCCTGACCCAGATGTCTGTCGACCACTGCCTCACAACATGTGGAGACGTGAATATCACTGCAAAGGTAAGGGAATCACTCTGAGACCTCAACATCCTCACCATAAACAGGTATCGTCATTGAAATAATTTTTAAAAATGGAACCGCTGGAAAGCTAATAATATCTCTACTTGCTTGTAAAGCGAATAATCTATTTACTTGGGACAAAAATTCATGTCCCTTTAATTATAAAAGTACCTGTTTTAAAAGTTCTCTTTCTGGGATTGAAGAAGAAGAACTGGGAGTGGGAGTTTAATGCAGATGTTAGAATGGTAACATTTATTATTCTACTATCGGGGTGCTCGACATTGCCGGGCAATGCTGGGTCCCTCCTCCTGCACCTTCCCCTCCTTCCTCTCATCCCACTCCTCCCCCTGCCTCCTCCCACTCTCATCCCTCCAAACTCCCACCCTACCTCTTCACCTGCCTCCTCACACCTACCCCCCTCCATCCAGACTTCCACCCTATCCCCTTGCTCTCCCGATGGACTCCCCCCCCCTTTCCCCTGCTAAATGGAGAGGGACAACAAAGTCCATGAGAGCATTTCTGTACAACAGTTTTATTTACAAATACACTTGTCCCTGGTATCAGAAGATCCTCAATTATCTATACACGACAGGCCCCAGGCAAACCACAGAAGAAGAACCAGGGAGAGTGACTCGACGGAGGGCAGCAGGTCCTGAGTTAGGATCGTCTGGCATGGCTAGATTGTCCACAGCAGTGACGGTCCAAAAATGAAGTGGGAACACAATCCGGCTGTGGTGGGTCGTAGGGGCCTCGGCGTGGTGGGGGTGGGGGAGTGGGGGGAAGGGCACTGAGCGGCAGGACTATCTGTCATAGCAACCATGCACGACCAGGCCCGCACAGCCTGTCTGTCATATCGACCGTGCACGAACAAGCCCGCACAGCCGGAATCCGAAAAACCCGTACAGCCAAAATCCAACGTCCAACAACTCTGTGCTCCCGGTTGTCCCCACCTTTATCCCCGTGGCCGACACTCTGCCCCATGATGCAGATCCACCCTGCACTTATTGGCGTTCCGGCCGTCAAGGCGCATCCGCACCCTTGAACTTTGAGTGAGTTGTATGGCCATGGTGGTGACACATCCCTGACGCCAAATTTACACCTTCACATCAAAACTTGTGCTGGCAGTCTGGTTTCTCGCAAGAAGCACATGCAAGACAGATTACAGAGGAATTAAACATTAGAAAGGTTTCAAGACACGGAACTGATGCGAAGGAAGACGACTGTGTTGTTCTATTCAAATAATGTCACATTTCCTAATGTGGTCATTTTACTTCATGCTTATGTTAAACACGTACCATGGAAATACCCATCATTATACTGTGCAATGTTAACCCCCAGAAGGCATTCCTACAACAATATTATGCATCACTTTTCACACATCTGTTATTCTCAGACATCATCACAAACATTAACAAAAAAACAAAAAAAAAAACAAAGCACACCCAGGCTGAACACACATAATAATCAGAGAGCATCTGCAATCTACGTTGTAAATTTCTCCAAAAGTGATTTTTCACTTTTAACTAAGAGTTGACATGTTATTGAACAGATTTAGCTTGTTGCTCCCCCCCCCAAAAAAAATTCTTTTTTTGGTAAAGTGATGACGTCAACAAAAATTCACCTGAAATTGAATGGACAATTTACAATTATCTTTGTGACAAAAGTGAGAATATGATATTTGTCGGTTGCGAAGCTATGCCTTTTGGAGCCAGGGGTAGAGCTGCTTTTTTTCGATGCACATTGAAAATGTGCCAACCAAAAGAGCATTGCCTTGGTGAGGTCATCTTGATGACGTCAAACAAAATTTTTCCATTACGATTATCATATTGTTGTCTTCCTAAGTTATTGAGGAAGGCATGGAAATCACAGGACCTCCGCTTTAGTTCGTCCCCTGACATTTACGTAAATCAAGTGTCATAGTCTAACTTACTGAATGTGACAGCCCAATGCAAAGGGTGAACCATAATTAATCTTTAATCAAAGCCCTCTTCAAGATCCAAGGGTTCTTCTTTCTTTGCACAATACTCTCCGCAACCGCAAACATGGGAGCACACAAGACCACTTTTCTGGCAACCACAGGAATTATTCTGACAAGTCTTATAGTCACAATTTCGAAGTTGCAAGACAGCTTCAGGAGCAGGGGGGTATATACAAAAGACCGGCTTCAGCTTGGTGCCCCCCCCACCCCATTCTTCCAATAGTAGTTCGTGGCAGCAGGGATTGTTGGAGAAGGTGTCTGACTTCCAAACAAGTGCTGTATGAGTATGGTAAGCCCTTCCAGTGTATGGAATCAGTGTGCCGAAAGGAGGGGATGTTGTTATCCTCCTTTTCCTTTTCTTGAAAACAGCATCCAATGCAATGACTTCACATCATCCACATTTATGTCACAGGCCTCACATAACAGGCAAATATATCACTCCATCTGTCTGTACATAGCTGGAGATATTTGGGGTTAAACTCCAAAAAGAGCAAACACATTCAGTATATAATCAGTACAACCACACAGGCCGTTCCTTCGCTCTCGTAAACGACGACTGGATTGGGGCATTGTGTTTATCTATAAATGTGCATAAGAAATCGAGAAATTATGAGAATACAGTAAGTCATCACTATCCGGAAGTCCGTACGTTGTAACCCGTAATAAGGAACGTGTCTGAGGATCTCTTCCCCATCGGCCACGCATACGCAGTTGGTTTGGTAAATAAATGGCCATAACTTGGGAAGCACTTGTCCGATTAATATCAAACCTTGAAAAGGCACACACTCAGGTCCCCAGAAACATAGCTGACAAGTTTCAATTAGATCGGACCAGTGGTTGTCGAGAAACAGCGGTCACAGACACACAGACACAGACACACACACAGAGTGATTGCTGGAATTATAGATAGATGAGGGCTTGTTCCTGCTCGCACCTCCACATCGATCAGGGGCATATTTCAAATGTTGTGACATGGCAGTGTCCACAGCTGCCTCCGTTGCTTTTGGCTGACTGGCCATGGTACTGTCTGAAAAATAAGAAGAATTTCCACTTCATATATATTGGGCTTTATGATCATCAATCAAGACTTGCAATGTGAATTACACTCAAGTCATGCACATTATAAACTGTCATTTAGCAGAATTCATTACCTCTGACAACTTTATAAAAATTCAGGTTCCAGAAAGGTCTCTTCCCATTCTTTCCGCACAAATTGTATGTGGACATCATAGCATTGGACATCACCCTTATTTTAGAAAATAAAAACAATTTAGTACACCAGTGTACAAAGCAGCTTGTAACAAATTTTAAGTTCCACTGCCCTTAAAAAGCCTCAATTAATATTATTCTTTATAATATAAAGTTATTTTCATGTCTTTTGATTTAACCATTTTACCAAAGGAAAACAATTGTGCATCGAAAAACTTGAACAATTCCCCTCGTGACAAACTACCGCAATGAAGGCTTCATTGTTACAAGCGGCAGTTTGTCGGCGGCCAAAGAGTTAATATTTTTTATGACAAAACTTCACATTTTTGGCAAACAATAACTGACAATTGTTTTCCTTTTGCCTTTGGTTAGGCCTAACTCGTAAAAAGAGGACATAAAAAATAATATATTATTAAAAATAATATTAATTGAGGTTTTTTTTTTAAGGGCAGTAGAACTTTAAATTTGTTACAATGCGGTAATTCGTCGCACCCGAACTGCCGAAGCATTATCCACAACAGAAAAATATTTTAAAAGGTTCTGAAGCAATTAAACTTGTCCAAAGTAATTTTTGCAGAGTTCCCTTTTTTGCCACAGACCGGTGTTTTTTTTTTTACCAGGCCCACGGAAAAATGAATTGATTAATTATTTACCGTCAATTTGTACACACGATCAGGGCCATATCAGCGACAGCTAAACGTGATAAACGGATGAAATCGGGTGTTAGAGGATTCGATCGTCAGATGCCGCTCCCGAGTCCAACGCTCGAACCACGATCGAGTGCCCGAAGGGCCCGGGAGAGTTTCCATTGAATGTAACTATAGAGATTCCAGCACACCAGTAACAGGAACACATCATGGATTCTGTGATCTTAAAAACGTCCAAAAACAAAAGCTAAGACACATAAAATCGATTTATAATATTGTACTTCCCAAAAATGATCACGGCGGAAGATAATTTTAACTAAAAAAGTGAGTCTTCTGTATTTAAAGCGGATTGTGTGCCACACTCAGAAACAGCTGAAAGTTCACAAGTTTAACCAAACTTTGCAAATAGCGGGTCGTGATGCGGAAATACTAATTAGCCAATCAGATCTCTCCTCTAGTGAAAGGCAGACACAATCACACGGCACGAGGTGGCAAAGAGCTCACCCTGGAAACACATGAGGCAGAAAGAGCAGTTTTAAATAATCGCGGCACACGCTGCGGCTGTACCGCGTCGTGATATGGTTGTACAACCAAGCGGCCTATTCCCGACGTCGTGAATCTTTCATACTGACGTCGTGTGTCTGCTGGGCTGTAGTTATGTCAGAATGGTCATTGGGTTCTTGGTAACTTCCCTGATCAATGTCTTTCTTGTCCGGTTGATCAGTTTGGTGAGACGGCTAGCTCGAGAAAGAGTCTGGGTATTTCCATATTCCTTCCATTTCCTAATGATGGAGCTCACTGTGCTTTTGGGAACTTTCAACACTCTAGAAATTGTTTTATACCCTTCCCCAGATCTATGCCTCCTCATAATTATATCATGGAGTTCTCCAGACTTCATTGGACTTCATGGTGGAGTTTCTACTCTGACATGCACAGTTAACTGTGGGGCCTTGTATCGAAAGGTGCGTTTCTTTTTAAATCATGTCAAATCAATTGAATTGGCCACAGGTGGACTCCAATGAAGTTATAGACATCTCAAGGATGATCAAAGGAAAATGGATGCACTTGAACTCAATTTGGTGCATCATAGTAAAGGGGTTGAATACCTATTGACACAAGACATTTCAGCTTTTCATTTTTGATTCATTTGTAATGATTTTTTAAAACACGTTTTCACTTTGTCATTGTGGGATATTTTGTATAGATCCGTGACAAAAAAACAACTTAAATTTAATCCATTTTAAATACAGGCGGTAACACAAGAAAATGTGAAAAAATTTGAAGGGGTGTGAATAGTTTCTGAAGACATTGTACACACAAGAAAGTCTTTGATACTCTAAAATTACATGTCATCATTTTCATGACAATAAATCGAATTGGTTTTAATTGTTCTCTTCTCACGCGTTGCCTCCTTAAGTGAGTCTGACAAATACTGATCGAAGAGTCCTCCGACTTATTGTGTGCATACCTCATGCTTGCCACAGTGTCAATGAACTTCTCAGTAAAATGCCTTGCATTTGTCATGTCAGGTGTCTTGATCGTGTTAACTATGCACATGGCATCCATCAGCTGGACAGATATATTCGAGTGCTATTCTCTTCCACTTCAGCAACATCACTGGGGAGCTCCAATTCCATGATTGACGGATACATTAAAATAAGATAGATGGAGGTGTAATGTTGAACTCATATTGACCAATTGCCTTGTGGAGATCGACCTCTGGCCTGCTTCTCGTCATGGTTAGTCATCTTGCAAGGAATTTTCTTTCTTGTTTTATCTATCTAGTCTATATATTACTAAAACTCTCATCTTGTATATATATGTTTGTATGTATGCATGTTCTCGAAATACAGCCAAAACGGTAGACGATAACGCAAAAATTTACGGCCACCTTACTCACCATTCTCCTGCAGTGTGCAGTATTAAGTTTCGTTCAAATCGGAAAACGAAAAAAATTATTAAAAAATCAATTCCCAATTCAGTCAAGTATTCTTCGGGAGTATTTGATAGATGCAAACAACCTCAGCGGTAGAGTTCGCTGGAGCTATCTTTTTTTTTTTCTTTTTCTGAAATGATTTTTTCATCAACCGCTGTCACAACAGGAACCCATCAGGTTCACGGGTCATCTCTTAGTTACTAATTTTCGATTGATTTTTGGCAACTGCACCCACATCTTTGAAAAAAATGATATTTGTTCATTTTCTGTGGTGCCCTAATTTGTTTGCAGCTTTCTTCCCGAAATCATCGTGATGAAAGAACATCATGTTTTATTGCATCTGGGGGAACACAAAAAATTTGGATTGCACTTAATTGTGAGATTACAATTTCACTGATATTTAATTGCATTTCAGACCCGATGTTCAATCGCTTTATTCTTCCATCTGATAGTTTAATCTTTCAAAAAGTACAATTTCTAATACTTGATATTTCATTACTTTGGAAAATGACCTGTTTTGTCTCTTCAAACATCAGCAGAGCCACACCGTCATCCCCTATGCCTACACCACCCCAACCCTTCACCCTCATTTTCCTCCATTAATGAGTAAATAGCCTATGAATTAAACCTGGTTATCATTATGCTTTCTTATCCACAATCAGGTGCTGGAACTGGGCTTTGGACCAGGTATTGGCCTGAAAAACGCCCTCGCAAAACTTGGACCTCATGGCCGTTTATATGGAGTTGACCCATCAGAATACATGCATTCTGTGGCCAGCCAACGTCTTGCATCTGGAATCCAGGTACAAGAGGTGTTCACATTGTTCTTGGAATGGCGGATTCATTCGCACCATTTTAACGGGTGATTTCTCATAAATGTGCCTATATGCATGTTATATGGCTTGATGCGATTAGTTTCATTCATGTGATATTGTTTAGTGCTCCATCATGCAATTATGGATCTTACTAAAATTGAGTATTAAGGTCTCATCAAAGTTTTGTGCATACAAGGTGCCAGCTCCAAAGAAAGCTACAACCGGAGATGACCACCGTCCTGAGTATCAAATAATGTGTGAATACATCTCTCTGGACGTTTATAAGCATTACAGCTGAAATGGAATATTTCCAGAATCTATTCAACTGAGCCTAATTCAAAATTTTAAAATGCAGAATTGACCATAGCAGCAGTTCCGACAGCTAAAAAAACAGCAAAGTGTTAATTTGTCCAATTTGGACATTGTTTGACAATCCTGATAGGTTTTTAATTTCTGAAACTCACCTCAGGTGAAGAGATTCTTGAGATTATCGCATGTGTGGAAACTAAATAAATCCACAAACACTCGGAGACGCCTGGAATGTCAAACAATGTCCGAATTGGATAAATGCACACTTTTTTTTTAACCATCAGAACTACTGCTGAGGCCATTAATTATCTTCAAGAAGGGTGTTTTTTAAAATCATGCACACCAATGGAGTTCCCCAAGTATGCATGCAAAGTTTGGGGCCGCAAGGCTTCATGGTTTTGGAATTATGGATGAGACTGACTTATTGACAGATTGATGGACTGACACACAGACATTTATGATTTACTTGCAAATACAACCTAGGGGAGAGGGGAGAGGGGAGGAGAGGATGGAGGGAGGGGAGAGGAGAGGGGAGGAGAGGATGGAGGGAGGGGAGAGGAGATGATGGAGGGAAAGGAGAGGATGGAGGAAGGGGACAGGGGAGGAGAGGATGGAGGAAGGAGAGAGGGCGGACAGAGGGAGGGGAGAGGAGAGGAAGCTCGGAAGGGGAAAAGAGCGAGGGTGGGTGGGGGGTGGGGGGAGGGCGGCGGAGAGCAACGCCTCACCAAATGTTGCGATACACTGCAGGAGGCAGTGGTGTAAGGAGCGGCTGAGACAGAGAAAGAGTGAGAGTGAGAGGGGAGGAGGAAAAAAAAAGATAGAAAGGTGAGGGGTAGAGGTGGGGTTAGCAAAGAGAATAATGTTATGCTTAATGACCAAACACACCAAAAATAAAACTCGTGTCAGAACAGCTGTACACACAATGACACAAAAGAGTTTGTGAAGTAATTTGCTGGCACATCTGCAAAAACTTTGATATTCCAATTCCAGAGAATTTGTGAGAACATGAACCAAAAGCAATCACTGAAAACATGAAAGTACCACTCACCTACGACCTCACGATCCCATCGAGTGTGAACATCGAAAACAAAGCATTGTGACCAGATATCATACGTGGGTACAAAAAAGAGAAGGCATTGGTAATTGAGGTGTTAATACCAGTGATTTTGGACTAAACAATGAATATTCACACTGTCCTGGAGGGAGGGAGGGGGAGAGGAGAGGACAGGGCAGAGGGAGGATAGAGGAGATTAAATCAAGAAAATGAGGATACTAAAAAAAGATGCACATTTTGGACTAAATCAAGAAAATGACAAAGTACCAAGACCTCAAGAATGAAGTGTAAAGAGCCTGGAAGCTGAAGAATGTCAAAGTTGTACCAGTGATGATGAAGATCCTCACGGGAATTATGACTAAGACCATCACAGAGATATTAATAACCATCCCTGAGAATATCACCACAAACGAATTGCAGTTGGAAGCTGTCCTGGGCTCAGCGACTAACCTGAAGAGAGACCTCGGCACAAAACTTTGAGAACAGAAAACTTCACAGTTTGGTCCGTGAATCGTGACCCCTTACTGTAATGAAGGTGGATACTTTGAGCCTACCCTGGAAGTACTCCATTCCCCATTCTGAAACCCACATATGTAGATACCAATCAACGACACACACACACACACACACACACACACACACACACACACACACACACACACACACACACACACACACACACACACACACACACACACACACACACACACACACACACACACACACACACACACACACACACACACACACACACACACACACCTACTTTGAGACTTGGGGTGAGAGCATTTAAAACTCGCGCTATCTTCCTGGCAAGGAATTAAGAAAATGAATAGTAGATTGCTCACTATTGTCAGCAGAGACCTTGGAGCAGCAGAAGGGCACTGTCATGGGTTGTGCTTCAGATCATATTCCCAGTGATTTTGTGCCATCACAGTTTACCATGGCTGCCTTCGATAACTTCGATCACTAAGAAGCAACGTTATCAGGGATCGGAGGCAGTCATGATACTGTGACCGTGTTGTTCCAGGAGGATGGAGAACTCCAACCTGCCAAATCAAAAGTTTCAGAAAAAAACCATTCAACATGGTGGGAAAGCATTCAAGGTAGATTTTAAGTGCCAGGAACTGCAGAAATTTTACAAACCTGCAAAAAAGTCAGATCTACTAGCCAATTACCAAGTTGCCACTGATCCAATTCCTGTGAATAATGATTTACTGGATCCTGTAAGGGCAAAGGATGTTGCATGGTTACTTGCCAGACGAGATCTTGATGCTGACCCATTGAACACAGTTAAAATCCGGCCTCAGAACCAGACAATGCCATCCTGGAGTGCAACAAACTCGGTTTGCTCTCCAGATGAAATCAGTCGGAAACGAATTGCTTTTCTACCCATACTACCATACCCTGTTACCCAGTATGACACTGTTTATACCGCAATGAAAAACCTCCAGGGTGTTCTGCGCAACATTGATCAGTTGGTACTACCAGTCACGTTCGACGAAGGCGTTTATCATATAGTGCGGGAAATACAACTTATTTGCCCAGATGAGTTCAGCAACATCATCCTATATCTTGGTTCATTTCATATGGCGAAGGTTGTACTAGGCTGTTTAGGAAAATATCTGAAAGAAAGTGGGGCTGAGAATATTCTAGTAGAAAGTTGTGTGTTTGGTGTCAATGTTGTTGACTCGGTACTAGAAGCCAGAAACTACTCAAGGTCACTCAAGGGGATATGCAGCTCCTAAAAGAAGCATTATGTCTGCTGGAATGGAAGGAATTCTTTGAACAGGAAGGCAATGCAACAAAATACAGTGAGCACCGAGAAAATGTAGTGGCATTCAAAGCAGCAGTTGCTAACAAGTCATTTGATGAGAGTGTGAGCATTCTGGAAGGATCAAAAACGTCAACTCAGCAGCTACTTTGTGCTTTTGATGACTTCAGAAACGAAGCAGGAAAATGCAGTGAAACCTTCAAATATTGGGTCACATTTATCACACTTGCGACTCATTTGGAAAACCTCATCAGAAGTGACAGGGAAGGAAATTGGGATTTACATCTTCAGACTGTGCAAGCATTGCTTCCAATTTTCATGGCTTTTGACTCGACCAACTACATCAGGTGGGGTTCCCTCTATCTTGAAGACATGCGCAAACTCCCACAAACAGCACCTGAGATCCACATAGCCTTCCAAGAGGGTAAATTTGCTATAAAGAGGACACCTGAGAATTTTAGAGCAACTGGAGCAGACATGGCGCTGGAGCAAACGATAAATAGGTCCAAGAAAGGCACCTCGGGGATAATAGGCAGCACAAAGAAGAAGAAATACGTTGCAATGTGGGACGTAATCTACCATGAGGTGATGGCAATTAGTAATCTTTTCAGAGCACTAAGTGGAGTTACAACCCAGTACCAGCAAGATGTAAACAACTCCTTCAGCAAATATGAGACTGAAACCGGGGAAAGAAACGTCCAAGCAATTCTAACTGTTATTGAAAACAAGGAGAATCCTATCAGGAAAGATGCCACACAGCAAATACTTCACAATATAGTGACACAGGAAGTAATGACTGACGAACTCCCGAATCAGCTGCTTCAGGTAAAAGCAATTGGGACCGCAGACTATGAGAAACTACGTAAAGAACGGTTTGTTGAACAGTTGGCTCAAATATTTAGGACCATTCACAGAACAAATCTGAAAACTTTCAAGAGTATCCGCGCACTCCCAAAGGACAAGAAGCTCCAGGAAAGTCACAAACACAGAGGGAAGATAATCATAGGCAGCATGTCATTGAAACTGCCCATGCCCGAGGGAGATCCATGACAGAACTTCTAGAATATGACTTGACGTCATCTTCTTCGCTTTTTGACTGCCTGGGTCTTATGTCAAAGAGCACCAAAAGTGACCTGATGAATGAGATTGCAAAGAAACATTCAATTGATGTTATGGATGATTCAAAAGACATGCAGGTTGGGTATATAGTGGATGTCATGGCTAATGTAAGGAAGATGACTGCCAAATAATTTACTAACTTCGGTGAATTTAGTGGAGGTATTGTAGACTACATACAGAGATCTGCAAAGGGAGCTGATCGAATAGATCAGGGCTTCCCAACCTTTTTTATTGGGGTACCATTTCACATGTTTGTTCTCCCTGAAGAGAGTACTACTGTACCAAATTCAAAAAATTTGAGTGTTTATTTGCGATACAGATACGACAATGTGGAGTTAAACAATACTAACAACTCACAACTATGACATTGAGCAATCTGATCTGAACAAAAGAATGATACAGTAAGTACCTATTTGATTGTGTTAAATATCCAGTCAATGGGATGGTTGAGCCTGCTTCTTGCTCACAAGCAGGTCGATGTCAGGCTTTGTTTTGGATAAAGCGCACCGAACATCATGTTCAACATCCAGTAGGGATCTTTGTTTTGTTTTTAGAATAACGACTGACGAGAACCCAGCTTCACACAGCCATGTAGATAGGAATACTATGAGCGAATGAACAGCCAGGGCAGCTAGCTTAGGATAAGACCCCAACATTCCACACCAGAAGTCCGCAAGATTCATCTCGTCAAACTGATCTCGGGCTGTGGAGTCGTTCTGGAGATCAATCAAGCTTTCCTGCAGTCCTGTTCCAGGTGGCAAATCTAATGCATTCATGCGAAATGGGTTGCGAATCATTTTCAGATCCAGTTCCTTGAGATCCGGAAAATAGGAATTTAATTCCTCATCCAAATAAGCGAGGTGATCTTTTACCAGTTGTATGAACTCTCTTGGGGGATTCTTTTCATGCTTCTGAAGAATATCGGCCGTGCAAGAAAACATGACCACCACTCCCGCTTTGACATTTGTCTTCCACAGACGGTGTTTTTCCTGAAATCCCTTGACCTTGTCTATGAAGTCAATGATAGTCGCGCCAGTCCCCTGAAGAGACTTGTTCAGGGCATTTAACTGAGAGAAAATGTCGACCAAATAAGCCAGGTGCAATGCCCAGTCGGGGTCGTTCAAAGCAGCGACGAAATTGATGGTCTTTGGTTTTCCATCGTTTTCAAAGAATTGAACTGCTCAGCTAGCAGTTCAAACACGCGCTCCGCCATATTTCCACGGGATAACCATCTCACCTCAGTGTGGAATAAGAGAACTTTATGGTCGGAGTCGAAATCCTCGCAAAGTTTCTTGAAAAGTCACGAATTGAGAGCCTGGGATTTCACATGGTTCACAATTTTGATCATCGTTGAAGAACGTCAATCAATGGCTTGGGGAGCGCCTTGGCTGCGAGTGCGTGGTGGTGGATCGTACAATGTAGGCCGTGCACTTCAGGAGCAACTGCCTTCACAAGCAATTGGAAATCTGATCTGCACCCCAACATAGCTGGAGCACCATCTGTGGTACAGCCTTTCAGATCAACCCATGACAGCCCAACTTGATCACAGACGGAAGACGCCTCTTCGAAAATGTCCTTTGCTTTTGTTGTGGCTTTAAGCAGGCGGCAAAATAGTGTTACGAATTTGGGAATTCGATTGCACACAACATACAGGTTCCTTTAGTAAGCTATGTCGATAAGTGCTTGTTCCCGAGATAGCTCACCTTTCATTGTTTAAATGTTCAGAAATCGATTAGATGCGCTGCGGATCGATTTAATAGTTAGGGAACGAACAATGGAGACATCACTCCCCCTCTTCTGCGAAGAGGAAGAAGAATCCTGCCGTCCCGTGACTCATGACTCAACAACTCCCTCCCACCTGTGGTTGGGGGGGGGGGGGGGGGATGGAGCACGAGGGCATGAGTCACGCCAGGATCGGGGGAAGGGCGGAGAAGGATAAGAGGAGATCTTTTTCTTTTGTTCAGGGAAGAGTTGGAGAGGACAGAGTTGGAGAAGAGAGTGGAGAGTAGCCGTTCAGCAGACCGTTGGGTCCTGCTTGGCTTGCGTTAGGGTTGAGGCCTTCAGAAGCTTTTTGCTTCGGCTGGCTCAGTGAGCTTCGGCTTCGGCCTGACTCGGGAGGAGGCTTTTTGGGGGCTCTTTGCTTTGATGGTTCCGTGAGCTTTGGCTTTTGCTTGGCTCAGGAGAGCTTTTTGCTTCAAGCTGCCCTGTTTGGAAGGAAGTTAAGCCGGTCGCTTGGCTCGAGCTGCGAGTGGTGGCTTCTTCTTCTTCTTGGTTCGTGGAGCTCTTTGTTCTCCATTTCGGTTCCCAGCTTGGTGCAACTCATCGACCTCTTCGTGGAGGTGGTTCCTCGGGGATGCGACGCATCGACGGGAAGGATCGGCGCCTCGTCTCACCAGCACGTGTTGAGAAGCACGGGAGCATTCGCGGGAGCTCGGGAAGGATCGCAGCTCACGGCGATTGGATCCAGCTCACTCTCGCTGGAACTCGGGTCCGAACAACTTGAAGACCACACGAGGTGGAGAGGTTCGAAATAGGTTCTGGGTTTCAGCTCACCTGTCCTCCGAGCTGGAGCACGTTATTAAAGGCCTCTGCCACCATTTCTCTGGTGTGTGTGTGTGTGTGTGTGTGTGTGTGTGTGTGTGTGTGTGTGTGTGTGTGCGCGCGCGCGCGCGCGTACGTGTGTCCGTGGGCCCGTCTAATAAGTAGGAACTGCTGTTAAGTGCAAGTGACTGTACATAATAAGTAGACGGTTGTAGTTCTTTTGTCGTGCTTTTGGTGCTTGTATAATTGCATACGTGTTGTGCCTTGTTTAATTGCATATGTGCTTTATTATAATAAATGTCCTTGTGTGAATGTAAACCTGTTCGTTGTGTCCATTCCCTCATTGAACTGCCCCATCTTGCATTCGGAATATAGTTGGTTTTTAAATAGCCGGTAAAGTGATCGGGTCCAATGGGACTGCACGATAATACCCCGTTCGGTTATCCCAAAAGGAAGCGAGCTGTTTAAGCAGCTAGTTTCCAAGCGGTCCTGTTGAAGTACAATCTCTCGGTAACCTACCTGCGCAAATAATTAGGTAAATCGAAGATTTGGCGATCAGACCCTGTAGCACGGGTAGAGTGCGGACAAGATTGTGGTGGGATTAAAAACCCACCCGTCACTGGTTTCTGGCGTTGTTCCAGAAAGTCACGACTGGATTGTCCGTTCGGTGGGAGAAGCGACCGCTATTGGTTAGACGTGGTCGTTCGCATGCCAACGGGCGGGAATTCTACAACACTGGTGTCGAGCAGTGGGAAAACAAACTCTCCCGCCTCCAACAAAATTAACGGAACCGGATCAAGGGTGTGCGAGGCGACCCTCCGCTTCCATTAAAAAAACGAGCTTTAAAATTATTTCCGTTAAGCAAGATGGCGGTTCAAGGCGAATGGGAGCAGGGGGTAATGGATGTAGAGTTAATAGAATCCATGGTGAAGGACGCCATCGCCATACGGGTCGGTCCAGTACCAGAAGGTTGGGAAATACGGCAATGCAATGTATCTGGTTCTCCTTTTTATTACAACCCCACCACTAATTGTAGTCAGTGGGAGCGGCCTGTGCAGAAACTTTTCCAGCAAACAAACTCGGAGTCGCAAGATGGCGGCGCGGCCGGACTTCATCACGGCACGAGGCGTGAGCGGACCGCTATTAATAGCGTAACGAGCCGCACTGCACGGCGGGGGAAGCACTCCCTCCCACCGGTTCAAACCACGGGGGGCGAGGCAGGGCGCCGGCGCATACATGGGTGAACTTCATGAACGAGTGTCGAATGCCTTGGGGAGTGGAAATGTGGTGAGAAATATACAAAAGAATTGCATTTGTTTGCCATTAAATTGGACGAGATACGGCGGCGCGCAGGCGAGGTTCAGGAGGATTGTGTTCATGGGGAGTCACAACAATTGGCCGATGCGCAGGAACGATTTTGGGAGCTGAATGAGGAATTCGCCAGCACAGTCGAGGAACCACATCGGGAAACGACGGAAGTAGATCGGTTGCGTGGTTTTTTTGTTACAAAAGGCGAGCGAACTGAATAAAAGAAAGGAAGAGGAGCAAATTAGTATCTCCCGGGATAGGAAGACCTTGGAGGAAGAACGAATGAAGCAGGAAGGAGAGAACAACAAATTGAAGGAAACAACGAGATTGGAGAGGGAAGAACAAGAGAAACGGTGGAATAAAAAACAAAAAGAACACGAATTGGAAATTCACCAACTAAAGTAGAGGAGCAAGATAATGGATGAAATGAGGAAGGAAGAATGTGAAAGATGTGTGGAGATGAGAAAGGAATTCGAAAAAAAAGCTTCTGAGTTACAGAAACACCAAAGCAAAGAGAGAGGGAATTACAAAACGAGCTGAGGATGTTGAGAGAGGAAAGAACGAGAACGGAGAATGAAACGTTCAGGAACCACACTGTGCAGATCAAGCAGTTAGAAGCAGAAGCAAGATTAAAGAATGAGATGCAAGAAAGAGTATTGAAAGAAACGATGAGATTGGAGAATGAAGAACATGAGAGACGGTGGGGTAGAAAACAAAAACAATATGAGTTTGAAATTTATCAACTCAAGGAAACAGCAAAATTTGAGTCCACGGAGATGGAAAAGCTCCGGAAAGAATATGAACAACTAAAGAGGCTCAGAGAGGAAGAACGACTCAAATGGGAGGAAAATGGAGCGAGTAAGAAAAGGAGATAATAAAGGAGGTAGTGGTGACAACGACGGAGATGCAGGAAATAGAAATAACAGAGACACAGGAGATAGAGGAGAGAGGGGGTGAGGTGGACGACACAAAGGACGAACACACACACATGGAGGTAGTGAGGGACAATGGGGTTGAGCTTTAGGAATGTGTTGGGACCCGATGCAAGCAGCAGGATGGCCTCCTTCAGGAACGAGAGGAGGGTCTGTGCCCCCTTGAGGCGGATCGCGACCAGGTGAGTCCAGTCGAGCTTTACGAGTTAGAGGGGGCGAGTGCTGTGAATGGGTGGACGCGGAGCTTGGGGGTATGGAGACCCTGGGAGTGCTTGAGGTAGCGCAAATCCCCAGCATGGTCATCCCGGTGTGTGTGGTTACAAGTGTGGCAAAATGCGTGCTGGAAAGCACGCATTGTGTGAGTAGTATGGTGTGTGTGAGTGAAAGGCGATGTGTGAGAGAGACCGTGTGTGTGAGGTCGCTGTATGTGAGGGAGATGTCGGTGGGCATGCGCGAGTACGCAGCCGCATCTCCGAGAGTGAGTGTAATGGTGAGGTGTATGAGTCTCGTGACACGTGGGAGTTTGAGCATGTGAATTGAATGGAGACGACGACGGCGACAGAGGGACAAGAGCCGGGTAGCGGCCATAGCTGTATTGAGCACCATGCCGGGTTGGCACGGCAGCGCGCGCGGGGTCCGTGCCGTGCAAGGCTTCCACTTGCGCGCCTGTGGGACTGAAGCCTGGTGCGTAAACGCACGCGGTTGATTAGCCGATCCCGCGGACGGACAGAAGGTAGGCTGGATAATGGATTTGGACTGGATGGGTTCTCCAGGCGGGCGTGTGTGTGAACCTCCGACGAGCAGAGCACATGTGCTCACATGGGGAACCCCTCGAAATGCGAGGCTTGCTTTTAATGTGCAGGGTGACGTCGTGGCTGCATGGTTGAAATCCGGCAGAAGGGAATCCCTGCCGGATGTTACCGTCCAAGAAGGGACAAGGTGCGCGAAGCGCGAGCAGCTGCCATGACGTCACGGAAAAGAACGCAGGTTGCGAGTTGCCGCGCTGGTGCGCGCATGAAAAAAAAGCAAGCCTCGTTTCGGGTGAACAGGATTCCCTGGGCAAAGGGTGGAAGACCCCCCTGTCTTGGGGGCACAGGAACTACTAGTTCGGGGGATGGGTTAGCGATAGACCGGCTTCATGGGGACATGGGTTGGTTGTTCCTCATGGAGCTCGTGGAATGGATTAGTTAGAGGGATTTCAGTTTAGATTTAGGAAATGGGAATTTTTGGATTTTTGGAGAAATGGACAGACTGGAAATGTATTGAGGGGATGTAGCTTAGCTATGTAGAGTAAATGGAACGTGCATGAAAATAAGGGATGACGAGGGAGCACGAGTTAGTTTGGGGATTTAATTAGGAAGGATGGCAGTATAGAGTGTTGGTGTGAGTTGTGAAATGGAAAGTGTGTGAGGAATGAGTGAGGGACAGCAGGCCCAAGTGTGTGAGTGGAGCGAATGTGGTATGCATGGTGTGATGACTGGTTGGGGGGAGGAGTGATTCCCACCCAAGTGACCCCGGGGTCAGTTTAATGTTAGCTAGTGGGTTATTCAAATTTACAAACAGGAGGTCGTTTTGTTGCTGGTGTCGAGAGAAGGCACGAAACCCGTTTGGAGGGGTGCAGGAGTTCATGGACCGGCTGGGAGCGTGGCTGTGGAAAGTTGAGTGTTTGTTTAGTGGGCACCCCGGGCACCGGACTAGTCGGCCAGAGTAGGCCAAGGGCGCAAGAGGGGCCGGGATAGTGTAGTGGGCACGGGTGACCCGTCGGAAACGGGACCCATAGCGCCAGAATGCCACGGGGGCAGTGTAGTGGGCACAGGCGACCCTCGGAAAAGGATCCGGGCATCAACACGCCACGTGGGCATCAGAGGGGGGCAATGCCAGAGAGGGCAACTCCCTGCATTGTAGGGAGCAGCTCAGCTCGGAGGCAGCCTGCTGGCCTGGGGGTGCCATGGTTAGAGTTTGGCAGAGGGGGAGTTCCTGCCAGTTGAGCCACGCTGCCCAGCCAGGAAATTGTGTGAAGGCATGAATGAAAATTTGAGGGCAAGGCCCAAATTTATAATGGACACCAACACAGGCGACGGGAATCATGGTTTTTAGAACCGATAGTTTAAAAGTGTGAGGCGTTTTTGAAAGCCCCGGGGTAGGTTCAGGTTAATAAATGTTAAGGTAGTTAGGAGATGTACTCCTTCACACCATCCATCTCTTCGCTCGTTGTTGGCCGCTGGACCCACCTTGGTAGATCGTTGAACTCTGAGGAGGCCATTCTGAGGCTTCGTTGGGCCTCGAGACAGGACGCTAGTCTCTCCCTATTCACCTCCAGAGAGGGAACGTAGGGGTTGGGAGTAGGCTAGGTGGACATGATAGGCGAGCCGGACAATGACGATAAAGGGGGTTCGGGAGACGATTATAAAGGGAAATAAAAATAATAAAAATAAAGAGGGGCAAAATTTTGTTGTGTTTTGTGGCAAATTAAGGGAGTGGGTATGGGCAGAGACAGGCAAAGGCGATAGAGTGGGGGGGGGAGGGGGGAGACAGTGGGTTAGGTCCGAGCCCATCTTCAGAGTGGCCGGCACCACCGCACTCCCTCCAGACCTGATGGAACCACACCAGAGGCCGGCCAGCTTCATTGCCGGCCTGTTGTGCTGCAGCCGCCTGTTCTGCATGGGCTTGCCTTGCCATGCCTAGTTTGCCTGCCTCTGCCATGACCCCATGCCTGCAAGCCTTTGTTTGCGTTTGCTCCTGTCTCCATCCATCACCATGTGCGCCAGGAACATCCAGTTTTGCAAGGACTGCCCTGCAGGCAGCCAGTGCATCCATCATGCTCATTTGTGTTTTGCGACCATCTCCATCCATTCCCCTGCATCAATGAACTTTGAAATGACTTTTACCTTCTCCCCTTTCACAGATCACAAGTCCTGGGCCATGGTTAAGTAATGGATAAGTTGAGTGAAAATTGTAAATACGTGGAACCCCACCTGCATCTTTGTTTTAGCACCGGCAATTTTAGTTAAGTTGTCCGAATGAGTCTGAGAGTTTGTTTAGTTAGTTACGCAGCGCATTAGGTTATTTTTTTTGGGACACGTATAAAGAAATGTCGCACTCAGGGATCCGAAGGTCGAAAGTACTCGGGGAAAACTTACACATGCTGGTCACACGAAAATTTGACGACTCGGGACGAGTCTGTAAAAAGGGGAGGGGATTGTGTTATGAATTTGGGAATTCGATTGCACACAACATACAGGTTCCTTTCGTCAGCTATGTCGATAAGTGCTTGTTCCCTAGATAGCTCACCTTTCATTGTTTAAATGTTCAGAAATCGATTAGATGCGCTGCGGATCGATTTAATAGTTAGGGAACGAACAATGGAGACATCTCTCCCCCTCTTCTGCGAAGAGGAAGAAGAATACTGCTGTCCCGTGACTCGTGAATCAACAACTCTCTCCCTCCCGTGGTTGAGCGGGGGGGATGGAGCACGATGGCATGAGTCACGCCGGGATCAGGGGAAGGGTGGAGAAGGATAAGAGGAGATCTTTTTCTTTTGTTCAGGGGGAGTTGGAGAGGGCAGAGTTGGAGAAGGGAGTTGAGAGTAGCCGTTTAGCAGACCACCGGGTCCTGCTTGGCTTGCGTTAGGGTTGAGGCCTTCGGAAGCTTTTTGCTTCAGCTGGCTCAGTGAGCTTCGGCTTCTGTTTGGCTCAGGAGAGCTTTTTGCTTCAAGCTGCCCTGTTTGGAAGGAAGTTAAGCCAGTTGCTCAGCTCGATCTGCAAGTGGTGGCTTCTTCTTGGTTCGTGGAGGTCTTTGTTCTCCATTTTGGTTCCCGGCTTGGTGCGACTCATGGACCTCTTCATGGAGGTGGTTCCTCGGGGAAGCGACGCATCGATGGGAAGCATCGGCGCCTCGTCTCACCAGCACGTGTTGAGAAGCGCGGGAGGTGGTTCCTCGGGCAAGCGACGCATCGACGGGAAGGATCGGCGCCTCATCTCACCAGCACTTGTTGAGAAGCGCGGGAGGATTCGTGGGAGCTCGGGAAGGATCGCAGCTCGCGGCGATTGGATCCAGCCCGCTCTGGCTGGACTTTAAGTTCTGGCTCTAGAAGTCCTGGACTGGACTGGACCCAAACAACTTTAAGACCACACGAGGTGGAGAGGTTCGAGATAGGTTCTGGGTTTCAGCTCACCTGTCCTCCGAGCTGGAGCTTGTTATTAAAGGCCTCTGCCACCATTTCGTGTGTGTGTGTGCGTGCGTGCGTGCGTGCGTGCGTCCGTGGGCCCGTCTCATAAGTAGGAACTGCTGTTAAGTGCAAGTGGCTGTACTTAATAAGTAGACGGTTGTAGTTCTTTTGTTGTGCTTTTGTTGCTTGTATAATTGCATACGTGTTTTGCCTTGTTTAATTGCATATGTGCTTTATTATAATAAATGTCCTTGTATGAATGTAAACCTGTTCGTTGCGTCCATTCCCTCATTGAACTGCCCCATCTTGCACTCGGAATATAGTTGGTTTTTAAATAGCCGGTAAAGTGATCAGGTCCAACGGGACTGCGCGATAATACCCCGCTCGGTTATCCCAAAAGGAAGTGAGCTGCTTAAGTGGCTCGTTTCCAAGCGGTCCCGTTGAGGTACAATTTCTCGGTAACCTACCTGCGCGAATAATTATGTAAATCGAAGATTTGGCGACCGGACCCTGTAGCGTGAGTAGAGTGCAGACAAGGTTGTGGTTGGATTAAAAACCCACCTGTGACTGGTTTCTGGCGTTGTTCCAGAAAGTCACGACTGGATTGTCCGTTCGTTGGGCGAAGCGACCGCTATTGGTTAGACGCGGTCATTCGCACGCCGACGGGCGGGAATTCTACAACAATAGTATTTCATCCTTGAACTTGGCTTTATGCACGTACCGAACAAACGCTAACATTTGGGCACAATTTGCCACGTCAGTCGACTCATCCAATTGCATAGAAAATCCGCATGGAGATGCCTTGATTTCTGCCATCACCTGGTCACGAATATTGGTTGACATTTCTTCAATGCGCCTCTGAACTGTGTTGTTTGACAACTAAAGAGAATTGAGCTTCTTGGCGCTTTGTTCTCCCAGCATGAGACGTACGATATCCTTTGTGGCGGGAAGGATGAGGCTTTCACCGACGTGTGAGGTTTTTTTCTGTTCTGCAATTCGCAGTGCAACTAAGTAGGATGCCTTTACGGCTGCCGTGGACTGCTGTTGAAAACTGCCGCTGCCGTCGAAGCGTACTCTTTTCATGGCATTTTCCTTCCGACAAAAAAAATCGTGGTCCTTGTCGCTGTGTTCAGGATGAACAGAATCAAAATGGCGCTTCAATTGACTTGGCTTCATCGATTGATTGCCGAGAACTTTTCCACAAACCACACACTGTGGAGCTTCTATTTCACCTTTTTGGATGGAAGTGAATCCTAACTTGAGATAACTCTCCAAATATTTTCGCATTGACATGATGCTGGTGAATGATAATGGTAACAATAAGCCAGGCAATAAGCAATGATGACAGTAAGAAGCTGCATGAGAAAGAAGTAAAATAAAAACTTGGTTCAAAATTTTTTTTTTTTTAAACACGCTACTGCGTACCACGCCGCGTACCACCGGGAAAGTCCAAATGTACCACAGGAACCCCTGGAATAGATTACATCTTTGATTCATACTTTGACATTTCAATCAAAAACTCGGAAAGAAAGCGAGGACAAACCATCTCTCCAATTGAACTGAATGCAGTCAGTGAAGATACACCTTTACCAGTTCAGATGGAGCGGTTCTGGCCAGCTAACAGGAACAAGCATAATCTTGAGATTTTACTGCACCATACAGCCATAAAGCACACGCGAGAGACCCCTTCAAGCCTGAAGGTATTTGTGAGTGGCTTTTCAAGTGAATCTGTCGAAGTCCCATGTCTTTCCTGTTGTGATGGCTATTGCAGGGACATTCCAGAACTCTGCATTTATATAGAGGAAGCAGATACACGAATTATACCCCACGCCTTACATGCTGTGGAGCACAGAATACAACGACTTGTGGTGTTATCCCCAGACACTGATGTATTTGCGCTGTTGCTCTTTTACTGGGATGTACTGCATGAAAAAGGCCTTTATGAACTGTGGTTGAAAGCTGGCAGTGGAAACTCTACCAAATATATTCCAATACATTCTCTTGCGTCAGATAAAGGGCCTGACCTATGCAAAGTCCTTCCCGCTGTGCATACGCTCACTGGGTGTGATTACACCAGTAAGGTTGGCACAAAGCAAGCGGCCCTTAAAGCAAACCCAGTAGACTACCTTCAAGGATTTGGTTGTAGCCAAAATGGACCTTCTGACGATGAAGTTGAGAGAGCAGAATCATATCTAGTGAAAGTCCTAAAGAATGGAACTACCTGCACAACAATGGATGAACTCGGGGATCATGATTATCACCACAGCAAAACCCCACTCGAGAAGTTGCCACCTACAAGCCATGCCATAAAGGCCCATATTCTAAGGGCATATTATGCTACATATGTGATGACATCAATTCTCTCTGCAAATACAACTGAGTTGAATCCTCTCCTATACGGATTTGAAGAGGAAGATTAACTTCTCCATCCAGATAAGGGCATCAGACCCATTCCCGAGGAATATGCTGTGCACTGTACTTGCTTGAAATGTGCGACAGAGAGATGTGCATGTCGAAAGAGTGATCTGCCTTGTTGCCAGTTCTGCAAGTGCCAATGTATGGGAGACAAGAATGTTTGCTATAAAAATCCAGCTGGTTGTATCTAAAACCGAACAGAACTCGTATGTAACACTTACAACTGCGTGGAAATGTACTCCTGGCATCTATATGTATTCCTTCTCCCATTATCAAATTGGCATGATTTGGAATAGTGACTACAGTCAGCAGTATACCTTCATTTGGATATAAAAACCTGGACTATTACTAAAACTGAGCAAATTCAGCAGTTTATTTTTGCTGAATGGACTAAGGATGTTCCGAACCCCCCCCCCCCCTCTACAGGTGGTTGTTTTAGGACTTAGTGGGTTAACGACATGGGAATATTGCAAGAAATTAGTAAATTAAGTGATATCTCGGCTTAAAGAAATAAGTAGTTGGTGATAGATCATATTCATACTGATGAAAATGTTTGATTACTTTATTTTGTGGCATGTGTCTTCCGCTGCAAAGGAAAATCAGCTTTTCTGAAATAGCACCATTTATCAAAGTTGATGTTTACGTTACAAAAGGGTTAATTCTTATACAATGCATATCATGTGATGGAGATATGTCTTGGCAACCTCTGACAGCCAGCAGACATTCTCAAGTAGTACAGGCAGCCTGTAACTCACATTTTTCTTCTGGTGGGTCAGATTTTAAGCAACCCCCGATTTCCATGACCTTTTGACCTCTGGACAGCAAATTTGCATAATAATCAGATAATTACATATTGTCACATGCAGAGTGAATAAAAACAAATATTTTGAATGGTAGTTTGCAGTTATATCATGTGTGGTTGTGGCGTTATAAGCATTTTAGTTTCCCCTACCCCAAAGTTTTGGTCGCCTCATGAACGCAAAAGCTTGATATTGTGACGTCATTTTCTCAAATCCGACCAGGCTCCCAGATGTCTACTCTCACTTTTTTGATGTTCCACATGGTCCACTTCAATAATATGAAGACAAACTTAGGGCACATAAAAATCACACAGAAACCACCCCAGCCCATGGACGAGATACAAATAAGGGAGGAAAAGGCTGTCAGCAGTGGTGACATGATGAAGACCACAATGATGAAGCTTAGTATGACATTGCTCAGTCACTCGCACAATGAGGTGTTTCTGTTTATTAGGAATGAGCTTTCCCCAACCCCCAGGTGATTGCGATGGCTGATCTCACATTTCGACTGGTTGCATCGATTAAATCTCATCATTGAACAGGTGAAGGACTCCTTTAAGAAGCACCTCCGCCGAAGGCTAGAAAGTGAGTTTGGTAAAGCCCGAGACATCTTTGCCAATGAGAAAGGGAAACTTCTTCTTTATCCTGATATTTGTCAATAACTGAACTTGCCCAGGCCTACCAGATGCTGAAATCAGAGTTGCAGATCCTGTAATCTCTCACTGCAGAAGAGGTTCTAGCACTTCAGGTGAGAGCAGACATCAGAAAGAAAGATTTCCCTCAGGCCTGGCCACCACTAGGAGTAGAAGCAGAGGAAAGTTGACCCATCATCCCAGAGTCTGTCATCCTCTTTCTGCGATATTTACTGACAGGCACCATGGACAACGGCCATGCATCCCAAAGAGTTCAATGGCTTGTAATCTCATTTGGTCATGAATTGATATACGCTATCACTCATGGCAAGACAAAGCCACCCAACCACTTGACTCTGACATTTGCATTCATGTCTCTGTGAATGTAGAACTCATACAGACCCTCAACCGATTTGGTGACAATGTATCCTATTCCCACCATTCTACTCCCAGATGGAAGGTATTGACACTGCCCTGTGTCTGTAGAAGCTCTCGGTGTCAAAAGATGGCATTGTCCCCTTTTTAGCAAACACCCATCATGGCGTTTTCACTACCCTAGCCTGGGACAACATTGACTGACTTGAGGAGACCAGCAGTGGCGAGGGGACATCCCACAGAATCAATAGAATTGCTATCCAAACAAAGGCAGTTTACGTGCAGCCAGCTAAATCCTTACCCCTGTTGACAAGACAAAGAAGAGAAGCATCAGTTCTTCACAGCTGATGCTGCCCACATACAATGTTTGGCAGAGAGGGCCCACCCCAAACTGAAAACATAGATGTTGACCCTGCCGTTGTCCTGTCTGTGAGATAGAAGAACCTCACCTGGGTTTTGGCCTGCACATCAGAGGAAGAAGACCAGTCAATCAGCAGCTGGACTGCTTCAATATCCTGATTCAAGTTGATGTCACAATCCTCAATCAGGACAACATTTGCTATCTACCCCCCCCCCCACCCCCAACCCGATGCTCCTGCAACACAAATGTTAACTGTCACGATTCATGATTCATTCCTTCATTCACAAAGTGCTGAATCACTCACTCACCATAATGCAAAGCTTCAGGCACTGCACACAAAGGCTGCCGAGATAATATGAAAACATTCTGAGAAGTAAATGTTTCCTCGGGGTGGGGACATTATCGAAGTTAAAAGTCATAGTTACACTTTGCACATACCCCCCCCCCCCCACAATTCACCCCCCAAGATAGTACAAATAAGTGAAATTTCTAGTCCTGGCCCATGGTCTAAGGGTTAATGCCTGAAATGACAGCTCTTACTAGCGTAGCATGGCCAACCTTATCACTCCTCTGCTAGCTTGAGATGAAATGTAACTTCACCAATGGGATCCTGAAGCCAAATTTAAATCCATGCAGTGCAAGTACAAGAAAATGCTGTCACCTCAGATAAATTTAATCTAACAATCAGCCAGCATTGTCATGGCCTCGATTTTCTGTGCTGCCAAGTGCCAAGGGAAACCCATTGATTGGCTAACTGACTCACTTTTTCTTCAGGATTTGAGGTCACACCTGCATGAGCACCAATTTCCTTCAATGATGACCGTGCATTGCAGTCAATAAATATCATTTTGTAAAATTAAACAAAAGTCAGTGTGTCTTGGATTTTTGTTCATGTCTCATTCCTTTAACCTTTTGAGCCAATCACCCCTAAGTTTACACCTTGCTCGCCGAAAACATGGACCAACTTCGATCCTCTCATCCCAACTCTCTCTTCCTCAAATGTGGTGACTTCAATTGTCATCATGTCAGTTGGCTGGGTGTGGGTACCTCTCTCACCTGCCATGGTTCTTCAGCAAAAGACTTCTGCGACTCATTGGGACTGACACAACCTGTCAAGTTCCTGAACCACATCTCAACCAATGATACTCCATCTCTCCTGGATCTCATTTTGACCAATTTCCCCTGAAAATATCTGCTGTTCTTCCTTTGCTCCAATCACTTCATCTGACCACATGCTTATCAAAGTAGACATCTATCTGGCTATTATTAGAGAACCACCTCAGCGCCATCGACTCTGACATTTCACTCGGGCCGACTGGCAAAGACTTCAAGCAGCAATCAAACTTCTAGACTGGTCTCCCATCTTTACTTTCTTTGACATCAACTCATCTTGGGAATTCTTTCAAAGAAATTTGCTCTCTCTCTCTCATGCACAGATATATCCCCTCTCATCTTCAATTGTCCTGCCCTTCCTCTCATCCATGGTACACTGAAGCTTGTGGTGAGGCAGTTGTCCTGAAACAACTTGCCTTTGCCTCATGGAAGGCAAATCCAACTGAAGACAATCTCAATTCCTTACACAAAGCTCGGAACAAGTGTGTCTCTCCCTTGAGGAGAGCAAAGTTTAGGTCAGGGCTCTGTGCAGGCCAGTCAAGTTCTTTCACATCGATATTGACAAACCATTTCTGTATGGATCTCGCTTTGTGCACAGGGGCATTGTCATATTGAAACAGGAAAAGGACTTCCCCAAACTGTTGCCCAAAGTTTGAAGCACAGAATTATCCAGAATGCCGTTGCATGCTGTTGCATTAAGATTTCCTTTCACTGGAACTAAGGGCCAAGCCAAAACCATGAAAAACAGACCCAGACCATTATTCCTCCTCCACCAAACTTTGCAGGTGGCACGATTCATTCGGGCAGGTAGCATCCTCCTTGCATCTGCAAAACCCAGATTAGTCCGTTGGACTACTCCATAGTGAAGAGTGATTCATCACTCCAGAGAATGCATTTCTACAGCTGCAGAGTCCAATGGCGATGAGCTTTACACCACTTCAGCCGATGCTTTGCATTGCGCATGGCGATCTTAGGCTTGTATGCGGCTGCTCGGCCATGGAAACCCATTTCATGAAGCTCTCGATGAACAGTGCTTGTGGTGACGTTGCTTCCAGAGTCAGTTTGGAACTTGATAGTGAGTGTTGCAATCGACGACATGATTTTTCCGCGCTACGCGCTTCAGCACTCGGTCGTCCCATTCTGTTAGCTTGTGTGGCCCACCACCTCGTGGCTGAGCTATTGTTGCTCCTCGCCGTTTTCACTTCACAATAATAGTATTACAGTTGACCGGGACAGCTCTATCAGGGCAGAAATTTGATGAACTGACTTGTTTGAAAGGTGGCATCCAATGACGGTGCGACATTGAAAGTCACTGAGCTCTTCAGTACGGTCCATTCTCGTGCCAGTGTTTGTCTATGGAGATCGCATGGCTGTGTGCTTCATTTTATACACCTGTCTGCAATGGGTGTGGCTGAAATAGCCGAATCCATGAATTAGAAGGGGGTGTCCACATACATTTGGCCATGTCGTGTATTTTTCATCTTGAGATAAATGTTCTTTGTGCACAAATTATGTACTCATTTCTCTTTATTTGCTTTAAAATGCCTTTAAGCAATATGGAATTATGAAATCTGTTGTAAAGTATTGGCTAAAATCACTTTATAAGGAATGGTTCATGTGCACTGAGATAGAATTGAGATAAAGACTTAAATTGGCTATCGGGTCTCTCACAATGACAGTCTGAGCTCATTGTATTTGCAAATAAGGGCTGCAAATGGTAATGAGTTTCTTTGTTTGCTCAGAACTCATTATGACAGGCCATGAGTGAGTAGTTTTCTGCTCTGATACTTTAAAATAAACTTGATAATGGATCATTGCATACTGATGGTTTTTACCCCTCAGCCCGAATTGGGCTGAAAAGGGGGTATTGTCGGCACAGGCGTTGTCTGTCCGGGCATCCGGGCATCTGTCAACTTTTGGTTTCCGTCAATTTCGAGGAGAACGCCTTGTCCCATTAAATCCATTTTTGCAGGGTATGTTGGGGTTGAGTAGAGGAAGGTTCCTTTCGAAAATGGGCATGCTGCGATTTTCAATGTGGCCTCCATGGCAGCCATCTTGAAATTGGTTTCCGTCAATTTCGAGGAGAACGCCTTGTCCGATTAAATCCATTTTTGCAGTGTGTGTTGGGGCTCGGTATAGGAAGGTTCCTTTCGATAAAGAGCGCAATTTGATTCTCGGCTGGGCCACCAGGGGGCCAAAACTGAAAACCTAAAAATGGCTATTTCTCCTGAACGAATGGCTGGATCATCGTCAAATTTTTATCACAGGTATATCTGATGAGGATACATGATTTATAACCCGGGTTTTTGATTTGACCTTCTTTTCAAGGTCACAGAGGTGAACGTTCATACTTCGGTGTTCGGGCGTCCGTCAACTTTTGGTTTCTGTCAATTTTGAGAACGCCTTGTCCAATTAAATCCATTTTTGCAGGGTATGTTGGGGTTGAGTAGAGGAAGGTTCCTTTCAAAAAAGGGTGCGCTGCGATTTTCAATTTGGCCTCCATGGCAGCCATCTTGAAATTGGTTTCTGTCGATTTCAAGGAGAACGCCTTGTCCGACTAAATCCGTTTTGCAGGGTGTGTTGGGGTTCAGTAGAGAAAGGTTCCTTTCGAAAATTGGCGTGCTGCGATTTTCAATGTGGCCGCCACGGCAGTCGTCTTGAATTGGTTTTCGTCAATTTCGAGAATGGCTTGGCTTGTCCGATTAAATGCATTTTTGCAGTGTGTATGTTGGAGTTGAGTAGAGGAAGGTTCCTTTCGAAAATGGGCGCGCTGCGATTTTCACGAGCTGCCACGGTAGCCATCTTGAAGTCTGATTGATTTTCGATATGACGTCCAACGTGCTCTAACTGACTGCATCATCGTGATATCACTGCTTCCTTTTACAATGCATGGGCTGAGGGGTTACGCCTGCTTTGTGGAGCTATTTTTTGAGAATGAAGCAATATCGTGTGTTAGTTAACTGTGGAACAATATAATCTTTTCTTTATTTCACTTGGTGGGAAGTTAAGTTATAGCTGCTTCGGTTGGCGCCAGTCAGTCGGACACCAAAACAATTGCAAAGTCTCATGAACTCTGCTTTTCCATTGTTTTGTTATTTAGTTTGTAAAGCAGAAATCTCATCAGACTGCTGAGGCAATGTACTTCCTATTGTTCTGTAACACTGTACCTTATCTGTGCAAACCAGATGCTCCACCGGCATGCTTATTGTAAAAAAATGCTCTACTACTAAATGCTGTACTAGATGCTTATCATTGCCTATGTAAATGAAGGTTTTCTGTGCACGCACGCCCTGAAGCAAGACATATTCTTTCACTGCGCTATCTTGTTTTATTATGCACATAATTGTTTTTTCTCTTTGCTTGTTGGACCTCTTGTTTAACAAAGCTTTCTTGTCATCTGGTATTGATTAACCAGTCCCCTTTGATGCTCTGACCCCTCCCTATTTTCCAATCACATGAAAAACCATGTATTCTGGCTCAGAGTCAGAGATCTGCTTGGACACTTGAAGATGAGCCTTTCTCTGCACATATATGTTTACACAAATTGTCTATTACATTATAAAGTGTTTTCTCTTTTGTGTAAATTTCCACTACAGTCATCTCCCATCTACTTGGAAATCAGCTAACATTACTGCTCTGCATGAAAAAGGTGCAAAATCTTATCCCTGCAATGACAGACCAATCAGCTTTCTCCAAATCAGCAAGCTTATGGAATCAATCATCACTTCCAACATTAAATCCTTCCTCTTCTCGAATGGCTTGATGTCTGATCATCAATTTGGATTCAGACCAGGTCACTCTACCCTGGAATTGTTGCTCCTGCTTTCCCAACAATGGATGGAGACCCTCAGTGCCTGCCAAAAGATCAGAGCCATCTCGCTGGACATATCACTTGCTTTCGATGCAGTCTGGCACCCCGCCCTGCTCCCCAAACTCTCTTCCGATGGTATCCAAGGCAATCTCCACTCATGGCTCACAGACTTCCTCTCCTGTCAGTCAACATGTGGCCCTGAATGGAATTCTCTCATCCCCTCTTTACGTTTAGGCTGGAGTTCCTCAAGGCAGGGTCCTGTTCTTTTCCTGGTTTTCATCAATTATCTCTTTGACTCTCTGGAAAATCCTCATTTTCTCTTTGCTGATTATTCAATCCCAGCCTCTTCACTCTCTGCAAATCTGGATAAAATTTCAAGCTGGTTCAGCACTTGGAACATGTTTCTCAATCCTGACAAATGTCACACTCATGTCTCGCCGCAAGGATGTCTGGAGCCTCCCCCCCCCCCCCATTTACTTTCTCAACAATCCTCTTGAAAAAGTCCTATCATTCGAGCTTCTGGGCCTCACTATCTGCCGTGATCTATCCTGGGAAAGCTACATCTCCAAGCTGGCTTCCAAAGCCAGTCACCGACTGGGCATCCTCCATCATGCAAAGTCCTTCCTGGGCACACCTGAGCTCTTGACCACATACAAAGCTTTCATCCATAGCCTGAAGGAGTACTGCTCTCCACTGTGTGCTGGTGCTCCCACCTCTCACCTTTCTTGGCCTCACACTGTGGAAACCAAGGCATTTAAGATCATTGGTATCTTCCACGATGAGGATGAGTCCTTGGGTCTCTCACTCTCTGTGTGAGATTGGTGGTCTTTCTGTCTTCTACTGTCTCCACTCTGGCCTCGCCCCCTCCTGCTCTGTCTGCTATCTGTCATGCCCATATTTCCGCAGGGCGCTCAAGGTCCACCAGAAACCCCCTTCTTATAAAACTACCAAAATTAAGAATCACTGCTCACCTTCACTCTTTCATTCCTCTTTTTTTTTCCCCCACCTTTGGAACAAACTCCCACACTCTCTTCAATCCCACTCTTCCTTCCAGGTCTTCAAAACTGCTGTTCACCACCATCTCTTATCTTCCCCAATCCAAAACCATGATCTTTTCTATCCCTGTTTATCCACCCCAAACTCACCTCCTTCAGATTATCTGCTTTCCTTCCTGAAAATCCCTGCATGTAAAGACCTGAAAATCCCTGTCGTACCATCATGTTTACCCCGTGTACCCTGCGCCATCCCTCTTCCTTCTACAGATCTCCTCATGTCTCTTTTCCCCCACTGTTTTGTGCTTCCCTCTCCCACCCTTTTATCTCCTGCTCCCCTTGTTATACGTTCTGTGTGTTCGCTCTCATACGAGCCTCGACAATGTGTACAAAAAAAGGTTTTTACCCTTTATATCCCATCATGACTGCCTCACATGAATGCACGTGTATGTTCAGACAGGACAGGTGCAGCTGTTACGTGGAAGAGCAGAAAGCCTACCACTATCTGATGGAACCATTGATCGTGTGTTCCACTGCAACAGCTACTACTACTGGACAGACTTGGACAAGGCATGCAATGAGATCAAAAGAGTCATGAAACCAGGCAAGATGAACAACGAAAACCTTTCAAAATTCATTATAGTTTTGATATTATAATGGTGCTTGCAGCAAAAATTGCTACAAAAGTGTCTTGAATGTATTGACATCTTTGGTGGACTGCTGATGAAGTAACTATAATTTGTGGAGTAAAAGCAGTCAGAAATGAGAACGGCACTCAGTAGAATACATACGTCCACCATGCTAAACAGTTTGTTTTGTAATCCACTGAAAGGCTGGATCTGGATCCGAATCTTAACCAAAGTCTAATCAGCTTATTCTTGTCACCTACCCAACTCACCCACCAAGTTTTCCCATAATCCTTCCACAACGTTTGAAATGTCATGCTATATATCGTTTTTGGCCCCATCTCGTAATGGTGCAGGAACTAAAAAAATATATAGTATCTGGATGCAGATTCGGATGTCCTCCAAAATAGAAGCAATTCTTCCTTGTCACATGCCCAACCAGTCCTCCAAGTTTCGTCATAATCCGTCCACAACTTTTTGAAATATCCTGCTCACAGACTGACAGACAAATAAACAAGCCGGTAGGCGGCGATGGGTCGCCGAGCATGGAAACTATAAGATATAGAGCAAAATGGATGTTATATAGCGGATAGGGAATCACCTTAAAATTATGCATATCAAATCTCATCCATTTCCATCGACTGAAAACTACTCGGTATCCATTTGAATGAAAAGTACCGAAAATGCGTTTTGAAATCGGAAATCCCCAAAGTTCGAGGGGGTGCTGTGGGTGAACAAAGATCTAAATCGAAAATCCGGCTTGATCGTTTGTGTACAATGTATTCCAGACGATAAGTGTGAATTTTCATGACCATCCGACCATAACCCAAGGAGGAGTAGCATTTGGCACGAAGGCACCTCCAGCTCTCGCATATTATCGATTTTTGCACGAATTGACCTTTGACCCCTGACCTAAGCGAAATCAGTCAGTATGTCCTGAGGCAAAGTTGTAGTCCTCATTGAGTACCATGAACCTGCAAAGTTTCATTCGTATCGATGCACTCACCTTGTCGCTAGGGGGCCTTCAATTTTCGCGCATACCCTAATTGTAGGGGGCGCTGCGGGTAAAGTATTCCATATATCACAAAAACCGGAATATATTTGATAGAGCATCACCTGTCGATCATTCGTGCCAAATTTCATAACTCTACGTGGGATAATGATTTCTCGTGAACGGTACCGATTTTGAAGGTTTTTTGGTTGTTGCTAAGGAACCAAAGCGTCCCGAGCAACCATCACAATTTCCAAAGCACTAGGTCATAAGATGTACCTACCACCTGAGTTTGGTCAAAATCCGCCCATGTTTACTACCAATTATGCTGATGACAAACAAACATCCAAACTAATAGACAGAATTACTGACGTTACCTATTACCTATTTCGGCGTTACCTATTTTACCTATTTCGCGACCCAACAGACAGGAGTGAAAACATAACCTCTGTCCACCTTCAGTGGCAGAGGTAATTATGTACTGTTACGATATGATTTAAAAAAAAATGATTTTTGGATTGAAGATAAAGGCATGTGCAATGTATTTGGAGATTCTAGAAAACAAAGCAATACAGATCACTGGAAGTCCAGATGCCCCTTGGATTTCGACCTGAAATTATTTCATATCTTACCTACCTTTAGGAGCATTCATGGTGACAACACTGAAGATGTCTAATCTGCAGAAGCTTGAGGAAAATGGCTTCTTCAAGGAAGTGAATTGGCAGCCACAGCTCCTTATGGAGGCTCTGCAAAGGGCCCATTTCAGAGATGTCAACATGAAGAATTTCCAACAAGGCTCAATTAAATATGAGGCAATTTTTGCTGCTATTAATTAAATGAATAAGCAAAATTCCATGTTCACGATTTGACTTGAAAAATTCCAAGCACAGATATCAGGAAGAGATTAAAATAAATACGAGTGAAGAATATTTGAGGAATAGAGATTTGATTGCTATGGTTATTTGCAATGAAGGTCAGGAGATGAAACTGTAAATAATGCAATAAAGCTTGTGAAAGAAGGAAGAAAGCCAAGAAGATGTCCGAAAAAGACATGGATTGAAAATGTTAACAAAGATATGGAATGTTTGGATTTGCATGAAACTGCCGCAATAGATAAATGAGAATGGAGGAATAGCATGATTTGACCAACCCCCTGAAAAAGGGGAAATGGTCATAAAATGTTTGTTATTACCCTCGCCGAAGGAGAAGGTATTGCGTTTGGGTCCATTTGTTCCTTGCAAAATCGAAGATTTTTCAAGTATTTTGGTCAATCAATTTCGTTATTCTGTTTGTCTGTTTGTCTGTTTGTCTGTTTGTTTGTCTGTTTGTCTGTTTGTCTGTTTGTCTGTTTGTCTGTTTGTCTGTCGCCGATAGGTCGCAATTTTAAACTGATATTCACGAAACTTCACCACATGGTAGAGTTTCTCATAAGGAAGAAGTCTATTGTTTTTAAGGTCAAAAGGTCAACATTGGCCAAAGGTCAACAACTTCGGTGATATTTCTAAAATCCTCAATTTTCCTCTGATTGACTTGAAATTTGAAGTGAATTTATGTATCAGGTCACTGAATTCAACCAGCCAATAATTTTTGAGGTCAAAATAGGCCAAAGGTTAACAACTTATGTGGTATTTCTAAAATCCTCAATTTTCATTCCATTGATTTGAAATTTGAAGAGAATTTGCATATCAGGTCAGTGAATTCAAGCAGCCAATTATTTTTGAGGTCAACATTGACCAACAGGTCAAAATAGGCCAAAGGTTAACAACTTATGTGGTATTTCTAAAATCCTCAATTTTCATCCAATTGAATTGAAATTTGAAGAGTATTTATATTTCACGTCACTGAATTAAACTTGCCAATTATTTTTGAGGTCAAAGTGGACCAAAAGGTCAACATAGTCCCAAGGTCAACAACTAAGGTGGTATTTCTAAAATCATCAATTTTCATCCAATTGAATTGAAATTTGAAGAGGATTTATATTTCAGGTCACTGAATAAAAGCAGCCAATTATTTTTGTGGTCAACATTGACCAAAAGGTCAACATAGGCCAAAGGTCAACAACTTAGGTGAGATTTCTAAAATCCTCAATTTTCTTCTGATTGACATGAAATTTGAAGAGGATTTATATTTCATGTGAAGGAATTCAACCGCCAATTATTTTTGAGGTCAAATTTGTTTCTTGGATTTTGCAAGTATCGTGCTCTGCACAACGTCGTATTCTTGTTTGTTTGTTTGTTTATTTGTCCACACAGAACTTTGGTGTTTTTCTCTGCAACCGCTTGTCGGATTGAGACAAATTTTTTTACCTTAGGAACGACTACTCAATGTAGTTCCCTGGAGTCAGGGCAGGTACCGCAGGATTGGAGAGTAGCAAATGTTAGACCATTATTTAAGAAAGGATACAGAGAAGAATTAGGAAACTATAGACCTGTTAGCTTGACTTCAGTTGTGGGGAAGGTGTTGGAGACATTAATTAAGGACCAGATGAGGAACCATTTAAACAAATACAAACTAATTAAAGCTAGTCAGCATGGGTTTACCAAAGGTAGTTCCTGTTTAACAAATCTTTTAGAGTTCCATGAAGCAGTGTCTGATTGGGTGGATGAGGGAAAGGCAGTGGACATAGTATATGTAGACTTTAAGAAGGCATTTGATAAGGTACCACATCGGAAGTTGTTAGCCAAGGTGAGGGCTTGCATCGTGGCTGGTCAGGGAACTAATTGGATTGCAAACTGGCTTTGTAATAGGATGTAAAGAGTGGCTGTGAGTGGGAGGATATCTTGTTGGGAGGATGTAAGTAGCAGGGTACCTCAGGGATGAGTACTCGAACCATTACCATTCATTATTTACATCAATGATTTGGATAATGCATTTATATTTCAGGTGAGAGACTCTTTATAAGGAGTAAGCTTTCCAAATTTGCAGATGGCACAAAGCTTGGAGGTGAGGTGGATAGCAGAGGGGGTGGTGATCAGATTCAGAAAAGTATTGATACTTGCATAGATTAGGCAAAAGATTGGCAGATAGACCTTAACCTGAGCAAGTGTAAGGTGTTGGGGATGGGAAAGAACAATGAAAACAGAGATTACAGGATGCAAGGGGTAATTTTGGAGCGTGTCACACAGGAGAAGGATATGGGGGATGGTAATAAATATGGGAGGAAAGCAGGCAGCACAGTGCTAGTCAGCTACAGGTAAAACAAATCGGGTTTTAGGCTGTATAAGGAGGGGGATCATTCATAAATCAAAAGAGGTGGTGGTAACATTGTACAGGAATTTAGTGAGGGCCACATCTTGTATATTGTGTGCAGTTTTGGTCACCACAGTTCCGGAGCGACATAGATGTCATCGAGAGGGTTCAGCAGAGGTCTGCTAGATTGATTCCGGACCGAGCTCGACTCAGCTATGAGGAACGGCTGAAGGAGACAGGGTTTTATACACGAGAAGGGAGACAGTTGCGGGGAGATATGACAGAGATGTTTAAGATCATGAACGGTATAGATAAAATAAGTGCAGATGAATTATTCAACAGAGTAGACAGTGATAGAACCAGGGGCCATAGCTTGAGAGTAAAGAAGAGGAGAGTTAAGATGGAAGTAAGGTCGGGGACTTTCACTCAGAGAGTGGTTAATACATGGAATTTCCTCCCAGGAAAGGTAGTGGCAGCAGAGAAAGTAGATAAGTTTAAATTAGAATGAGATAGGTGCCTGGAATTTATGGAGATGGAGGGGCATGGGGATGTTGATAAGACTTTTTGGTAGTTTGAACATTGATGGGTGATTGTGTGCATGTGTACAGACTGCTGTTGGGGTCTTGTCAAGAAGGGTTGTGGTTGATGTAGTGTGTTTTTAACCAAACCCATGCCCCCTCCTCTGAGGGGAAGAAAAGGAAAATAAATGAATATATATTTAACTTCAAAAAACAAACAAACAAACAAACAATTATTTCATTAATTAAAAACATTTTTTTGCATTTTCTTCCTTGGATCTTGTGTCGATGGGTTGGCGTGGTGTTCGCACAGGCATGATTGGCTGAATGGCCTCCACCTTTGTTGGATTTCCTTGTTATTCCTTGTTACTCATGTGGAATGTTTTCATGATAATTATGATGTCATACGTCACGTGGTGTGTCCACCATGTTGGAAAAATGGAAAACATTGGACTTCTGTATCTCTGAAACCACACCAATGAAAAATTGAAACTTGGCACATAGTAAGTACTCGGACATTATGTGGTGAATTGAAGGTCGTGACGTGTGATCACATGTTGCACGGCTCGAACACGGAATAGATAAAGCTAAGGTTCCGCTCGGTCGGGGGGATTGTCCCAGGGGCATTGTCGTTTACGGCGGCGGTTCACTTGGTGCTCGTTGAATGGTGAGAATTGAGAGTATATCGGACTCCGGGCTTATACTGATTTATTTTGCGGTGATTAGTTGCACGTGTATACCTTACTGCTTATGTACTCCTTGCTGCACCTGTTCCCCTGATGTGCCCGTAGAAGCGGCTTCAATCAAATGGAATAAAGCCTACACTCTGAAGGTTCTTCTCTCGTTTTCATTTCACATTAGGAATGTGTTTTTTTTATGACATCATAGGTACCTTTGCTCATCATCACACCATTTGAAAGCCTTTATCCCTGAGCAGGGGTTAGCTTTTTGCGGGCTCCAATCATGGTACCCTTTCTTGTGGCAATGTTTTTTTTTACGGCCGGATGCCCTTCCTGACACCAACCCTTTAGTCGCCTTCGACCCTGCAGGGATAATTATCAGTATGCTGGTGCTCATTTTGCCGACCTTCGGAAGGATGATAGGCTGGGACAAGCCCCCTGATGTTAACTCGGCGGCCAGCGGGGCTCGAACTCAGGATCTCAAGGATCCCAAGTCACCGCCTTAACCATTGAGGTAGCTCATGTCATAGGTGCCTTTGTTATGACGTCATAATTGTATATGCAGAACTATATATCTGATCAGTATGAAAAATTTTGAGGGTCATTTTGGGATAAAATGGTCCACAGAAATGTTTTTGGTGATGTCATCAGTCACATGATTCGGCAGCTATGTTTTTTATTTTTTTTAATCCTTTTAAAATCTTCTCTGAAATTGCAGAACAGAATGAGCAAAACTTTATAGATATTGTTACGAATCTGGAAACCATGCGCACTCCACATTCAGGTCCCACGGTTAGTTATGTCGATAAGTATGTGTACAGTTAGAATCCATCCCCTTCTGTCTAATGGGAATTACATGTTTGCGCTCTGGGTTATTTTTTTTAGTTAGGTTTTTTATACATCCACAACGATTACTACAAGATCGATAACAACACCGATGCCAATGCCTACGTGCATTCGACCACGTATGTGGGCGGAGATTTTCATCGCCTCAGCTCCGACTCCACCCCAGGTCCAATCACGCACAGAGGGTGACTTTCCCATGACACCGCAGCCAATCGGGTGATGTGAGTGAGGTTGCTGCCTTCGACCAATCTGACTCCTCCACTGCGTGAGGGGTGGTCCGCGTGATGTCACCACGCCTCCCGGACCAATCGAGGGACTTGGCGCCCGTTTTGGCCAGTTACAGAGGCGACGAGCGCATTTGCAAGCCAAAACCGTCCTGTGAGGGAGAGCGGGTCGGAGGAGGCGGCTCCTCCCCTCTGGAGAAGGAGGGGATAATTTTTGGCACGATCGGACGAGAGAAAAAGTGTCGGAGCTGGTGTCGGGGCTCGTGTTGGTGGTGCTCGTGTTGTTGGTCAACCACCCGCTCCCCGGTGTTCTGGCCCGCTGGGTGCTCCTTGGTGGTCACCTGGTCCTCTCCTCGGTGCTTGGCGCAAAGCTGACTGTGTGGGTTCGGGTCCCTCCATGTTGTTCGCAAAGGAGCTCACAGGCCCTTCGACGACCCGAGCTCCGAAAGTGCGATCTCGCGCACTCGCGGCCAGGTAGCCAGCCATTCTGACTCCCAGTCGAACTATCCTCATCGGCTGGAGAGCCGAATAAAGACCCAGCAGGGTCCATTTCTTTTTTGGGTGTGCGTGTCTGTGTGCGGGGCTGTCTTGTCAAGTAGAATCGTGTAAGTGCTTTCTTTTGCTCATTGTACATTAGATTTCTTATTCGGATAACTCTGCTCTTTGTGTGCTTCCCTTCCCCCCCCCCCCATTGTAAATAAATCCCCTCTTGTTGAATGTCCCAGCTCGTCCTTGTCATTTCTATCATTGGTTTGCCATGCTGCGAATGGGAATTAGGAGACCTCATTGTTGCCGTAATCGTGTAATTGGCCGGCAGGATTCTGGTACTCTCCGCTCGGGGTATCACTCGGATCCGGCTCGGTAACGGCCTGGATCGCGCAGATCCTGCCGAGGGTGAATTTCCCCGGTAGTTTGACAACGTGGGTATTTAGGTATATTGAAATTGGCAATTGACCCTATCCCACGTGGTCGACCTATTGGCGATATTCGGTCCGATAAGGGATCCGTGACCTTTCGGATTTATCTGAAAGGTACGACCTAAATTCCGGTGTGTTCGATGGAGCCGACTCTACTGCTCCCCCTCGCGGTCGTGCTCGCCACCGAGACCTGGCCCCACAACAATATGACCACCTATCCATTAGGAGCAAAAGTTTCTCAAGTATGACATCATAGGTCACATGGTTGGGCAGCCATATTGGATTTACCCTATAACATATAAAAATCTTCTTCTCCAGAATGGCTTGACTGATCGAGGGAAAACTTCACAAAATGTTCCCCAAGTCTTGCATGTACAAGTTTGTTAGAAATGATAGGTCACATGGTTTGGCAGCCATATTTGATTGAAGAAAATATTAAATAATGTTTTCTCTGGAACCGCTTGATCAATCGACATGAAACTTCACATTTATGCTGTAGTTGAGACGGAGAATATATGTTATGAATTTCAACTTGATTGGACACATGGTCTGGCAGCCAGAAATATTTAATTTTTTTGATGTGGGTTCTTTGTGAGTTTTTTTTTTGAATAAGGCTCACTTGGTTGTGCCTGGATTGTTTTGATGGTAGAGGAGTAGTAGCTGAAATGCGAATCCAATCCAGGTTCCTCCTGATGACTTCATCTTTGCTTTTTGCTTGTTTTGGTTCATTCTGATTACTCCGATGCAGGACTGTGCCTATGTGGTCTTCCATTTGATTTGTCTTGAATTTATTTTAATCCCATTCTACATTCAATTGAATAATAATCAAAAACGTCATGGGTCAGGGTCAGGTGTACACTCAAAATGGGGTTGCATCAAAACGGGACTTCATGGTACCCGGTCATCACTTCCAGCAGTTATAAAGTGGCAGTTCTAGTTATGTCTACTATGTAACACACCAGTCCACAAATGCCACACAAAATACACCACACAGAACAAGTCCTGGTGAGGTTCTGCAATCTTTGATTGCTCTTTTTCTTGTTGTAGTTCTATTTGATTTGACAAATATTTTTAAACCTGTATTTTTAAATTTCAATTTCTTTTCACAGACAGCAACACAAACATTAACTGTCTTTCAGCTCTTGTGCCTTTCACTGTTGCACTCTGTGGTTCCGCTTGTGCCATTGCTCCACATTCCAATTCATTCCCTGTTTGCAAATTGGTAGAGTTTGCAAATGAGAACCCTGAGGCTGAGGCATCAGAAAATAAAGTGTGGGGGGAAATGCTGTTTCTGCCCATTTTTACAGGCCAATGAGGTGGTATCACACCAGGCTGATATGGTGGTGAAATGGCTAGAAGCAGTAGACTTGTGCAGGAGTGCACCTGGCTCATACTTCGTGACAAATACGCTTTCATTCTTAGTCTTGGGTAACACTGCCATTACCACTTAAATTTCCACTGCTCTGTAAGTTCAACTGCAACTGCCCACTGTACCTACAGTTTTTTTTATCCTTTTCTCACGGCTGTCTTTACTGTCTCCAAGGACGCTAGCTGGCCCAGCTTGACTGGCTTTGAGGATCCCAACTGGCCCTGCTCAGCTTGCTCCGATCACCCCACATGGTCCTCCTTGACTGGCCCCGACGACCTCAGCTGGCCCTGCCACATGCATATTTTCCAAGACCAGATTTTGCAGTCACATCAATAGCAGGTGCTTCAAAGTCATTTCTCAAGGTTTTTAGTCCACATTCCACCCAATTATTTTTCCCATTTCATGGAAGCAGGATCTACAAGATATAGAGAGTGTTTGTTGCTTTTTCAAGGCACCTCATATGATCAGGTCTGTCTTGAAAGCGTAAATAACTCAACAAGGAAATCCTTATATATGCTGCGCTAAGTTTAAAGACCAGGGGCTTGTGGAATGAACCCCACCAGTGACCGGGAGCCTCCAAATGTCCTCCACTGGTGACCAGGTCGGGGGTCTTCAATGGCCCCTCCTGGGGAGAGATGGGGCACTGCAACAGCCTCCACCAGTGACCAGGGGACCGTGACGCAACTGTCTAACCAGCATGGTCCACTGCAACGCCCCCTACCGGGGACTGGGGGGGGGGCACAACAGTCCCCACCGGCTACCGGGCGCCTCCACCATAATGCCTCCTGCCTGCTTCTGGGTGGCCCTACCGCAATGGCTTCCCCTAGCTTCTGGGTGGCCCAGCCACAACGGCCACCGCCGGCAACATCCGACCCAGACTTGGACTCAGACTGGATTGGCTTCAGGCTCCTTGAACTGATATCAGGCCTGCTGGTGGTGGCTTTTGAAGCATCTGAGCCGTGATATATACACTGCCTCCTCTACACCTGGGGTGTGGTCCATTAGCAAGCAGCTTGCTTTATCAAACAGCTCAAGCAAGCACTCCAATGCAATGGAGTGCTCGGCACCACAAAGCAACATGGCAGTCTCCATGAAAACAATGCTATCAAGGTACTCGAGCAAATGCTGTCCAGGACATAGTTTTCACTTTTACTCAATCCTCTTGTTTAACTTCCCCAAACAAATTTATTGTGTTAGCAGCGGCAACAGAGTACAAGGAAGAGGGAAAGAAAGATAAAGAAATGGGGAGTCAGAAGGAGGAGCCCCATGCCAAGCTTATCTATAGATATTTCACTGCATTTTGGGGAGGTATTTTGCACGTTTGTAGATCTTGAAGAATTAGGATGAAAAGAATAAGTAGTAATAAAAGTATGAAATGCACGTTTCAATAATACGAGCTTGCACATTACTCGGAGGGTGATTGTGTCAACCCCCCCCTCCCCCTACCAACCACACACACACGCACACACACAATTACATATTTACTGTGAGTAAACTTACACATGCAATTCTGACAACTCCTCAACAACACAGCCTCAGCTTCCCCCTCCCCACTCTGTCCCATCTTTTGCTCTCCCGACTGCACTCCCTCCCAACCCCAGGTCCTCACCCTTCCCCTTACAATCCCCAGCCCAGATCATCACCCTTCCCTTTCCAAACGGAAGACATCAATCCCCTCTCCCCCCAAAGTCTCAACATCCCCCTTCCAAAGCTGTTCCATCTTTATTCTCACACTCCTCCCACTCATAAAAGCAAATGGGCATTTGTTCTGCAGCATCCTATTTTTAGGATAAGGAAGATGCTACCTTCTGTGAACCACTTATCAATTTATTACCTTTTCCTCTTGGATCAGTTCTTTGAATTCTCACGCGTAGTGATTGTGGAGAGCATTCAGTTGCTTTAGCCAGAAGTTCAGAATTCCTTCCGGGCCTGGGCTTTTAAAATTTGGCATTTTTGCAATTTATTTTTTTCTTCATAAAATATCACTGAGGGAAGCCTGGTGTTGGCTTATTGGTGAAGGTAGCCAGCTTAATATCGTAGGGTCTTGAGTTTGAGCCCCTTTCATGCCATTAAATAACACCAGGTGGGTCGACTCAGCCTGTCATCCTTCCGAAGTCAGCAAAATGAGTACAAGCCGACTGGAAACAGGGCACTGTATCAGAGGCACAACCACACTCACAGCAATGATGTAACCAGCAGCCACAGGCTCCATATGAAATTGTAATTAAAACTGGGGGCATTGCGTGCGTGCGTGTGCGTGTGCGTGTGCGTGTGCGTGTGCGTGTGTGTGTGTGTGTGTTTGTGGAGAAATGAGTCCAGGCACTGTCTACGTCCAGTCATAGCGATATTGCACAAGTTACTCAGTCGGTGGAATATTTCTCATTTGTGCAATTTTTCGGCAATCGGGTATTGTTTACGCAATTCCACGCATCCATCCTGAATGACATCACAAAGTGGAATCCACTTACCAAAAGGGTACAAGTTCGCACAAGTTATCTGATGTCATATGTTCGTGTTGGACAATTGAAGACAGCCAAAGTGAAGTGCAATCAGATTCTCTTGCGTTGCCAGTGTTGTGCGCCACTTAACTGTACATGTTGAGAACGTCAACATCAACTGGACGAATTTGTTGAATCACTTTACCTCACATCAATCACAACAACCTCCGGGAGGAGCTTGTTGCTTCCGTTTTACAGATTAGGAGGAGCTTGTTGCTTCTGTTTCACTGATTGGGAAGAACTTGTTGCTTCTGTTTTACTGATTGGGAGGAGCTTGTTGCTTCTGTTTTACAGATTGGGAGGAGCTTGTTTCCGTTTTACAGATTGGGAGGAGCTTGTTTCCATTTTACTGATTGGGAGGAGCTTGTTGTTTCTGTTTCACTGAGTGGGAGGAGCTTGTTGTTTCCGTTTCACTGAGTGGGAGGAGCTTTTGTTTCCGTTTCACTGAGTGGGAGGAGCTTGTTGTTTCCGTTTCACTGAGTGGGAGGAGCTTGTTTCCGTTTCACTGAGTGGGAGGAGCTTGTTGTTTCCGTTTCACTGATTGGGAGGAGCTTGTTGTTTCCGTTTCACTGACTGGAGCTTGTTGTTTCCGTTTCACTGAGTGGGAGGAGCTTGTTGTTTCCGTTTCACTGACTGGAGCTTGTTGTTTCCGTTTCACTGATTGGGAAGAGCTTGTTTTTCCCGTTTCACTGAGTGGGAGGAGCTTGTTGCTTCTGTTTCACTGAGTGGGAGGAGCTTGTTGTTTCCGTTTCACTGACTGGGAGGAGCTTGTTGTTTCCGTTTCATTGACTGGGAGGAGCTTGTTGTTTCCGTTTCACAGATTGGGAAGAGCTTGTTTCTGTTTCACTGATTGGGAAGAGCTTGTTTTTCCCATTTCACTGAGTGGGAGGAGCTTGTTGATTCCGTTTCACTGATTGGGAAGAGCTTGTTTCCGTTTCACTGAGTGGGAGGAGCTTGTTGTTTCCGTTTCACTGAGTGGGAGGAGCTTGTTGCTTCCGTTTCACTGATTGGGAAGAACTTGTTTCCGTTTCACTGATTCGGAAGAGCTTGTTTTTCCCGTTTCACTGAGTGGGAGGAGCTTGTTGCTTCCGTTTCACTGAGTGGGAGGAGCTTGTTTTTCCCGTTTCACTGAGTGGGAGGAGCTTGTTGATTCCGTTTCACTGATTGGGAAGAACTTGTTTCCGTTTCACTGATTGGGAAGAGCTTGTTTTTCCCGTTTCACTGAGTGGGAGGAGCTTGTTGATTCCGTTTCACTGAGTGGGAGGAGCTTGTTGCTTCCGTTTCACTGATTGGGAAGAGCTTGTTTCCGTTTCACTGAGTGGGAGGAGCTTGTTGTTTCCGTTTCACTGAGTGGGAAGAGCTTGTTTCCGTTTCACTGACTGGGAGGAGCTTGTTTTTTCCCGTTTCACTGAGTGGGAGGAGCTTGTTGTTTCCATTTCACTAGGTGGGAGGAGATTGTTGTTTCCGTTTCACTGAGTGGGGGGAGATTGTTGCTTCCGTTTCACTGAGTGGGAGGAGCTTGTTGCTTCCGTTTCACTGAGTGGGAGGAGCTTGTTGCTTCCGTTTCACTGAGTGGGAGGAGCTTGTTGCTTACGTTTCACTGAGTGGGAGGAGCTTGTTGTTTCCGTTTCACTCACTGGGAGGAGCTTGTTGTTTCCGTTTCACTGATTGGGAGCAGCTTGTTGTTTCCGTGTCACTGAGTGGGAGGAGCTTGTTTTTCCGTTTCACTGACTGGGAGGAGCTTGTTGCTTCCGTTTCACTGAGTGGGAGGAGCTTGTTTTTCCCGTTTCACTGATTGGGAGGAGCTTGTTGTTTCCGTTTCACTGACTGGAGCTTGTTGTTTCTGTTTCACTGATTGGGAGGAGCTTGTTGTTTCCGTTTCACTGATTGGGAGGAGCTTGTTGTTTCCGTTTCACTGAGTGGGAGGAGCTTGTTGTTTCCGTTTCACTGATTGGGAGGAGCTTGTTGTTTCCGTTTCACTGACTGGAGCTTGTTGTTTCCGTTTCACTGATTGGGAAGAGCTTGTTTTTCCCGTTTCACTGAGTGGGAGGAGCTTGTTGCTTCTGTTTCACTGAGTGGGAGGAGCTTGTTGTTTCCGTTTCACTGACTGGGAGGAGCTTGTTGTTTCCGTTTCATTGACTGGGAGGAGCTTGTTGTTTCCGTTTCACAGATTGGGAAGAGCTTGTTTCTGTTTCACTGAATGGGAAGAGCTTGTTTTTCCCATTTCACTGAGTGGGAGGAGCTTGTTGATTCCGTTTCACTGATTGGGAAGAGCTTGTTTCCGTTTCACTGAGTGGGAGGAGCTTGTTGTTTCCGTTTCACTGAGTGGGAGGAGCTTGTTGCTTCCGTTTCACTGATTGGGAAGAACTTGTTTCCGTTTCACTGATTCGGAAGAGCTTGTTTTTCCCGTTTCACTGAGTGGGAGGAGCTTGTTGCTTCCGTTTCACTGAGTGGGAGGAGCTTGTTTTTCCCGTTTCACTGAGTGGGAGGAGCTTGTTGATTCCGTTTCACTGATTGGGAAGAACTTGTTTCCGTTTCACTGATTGGGAAGAGCTTGTTTTTCCCGTTTCACTGAGTGGGAGGAGCTTGTTGATTCCGTTTCACTGAGTGGGAGGAGCTTGTTGCTTCCGTTTCACTGATTGGGAAGAGCTTGTTTCCGTTTCACTGAGTGGGAGGAGCTTGTTGTTTCCGTTTCACTGAGTGGGAAGAGCTTGTTTCCGTTTCACTGACTGGGAGGAGCTTGTTTTTTCCCGTTTCACTGAGTGGGAGGAGCTTGTTGTTTCCATTTCACTAGGTGGGAGGAGATTGTTGTTTCCGTTTCACTGAGTGGGGGGAGATTGTTGTTTCCGTTTCACTGAGTGGGAGGAGCTTGTTGCTTCCGTTTCACTGAGTGGGAGGAGCTTGTTGCTTACGTTTCACTGAGTGGGAGGAGCTTGTTGTTTCCGTTTCACTCACTGGGAGGAGCTTGTTGTTTTCGTTTCACTGACTGGGAGGAGCTTGTTGTTTCCGTGTCACTGAGTGGGAGGAGCTTGTTTTTCCGTTTCACTGACTGGGAGGAGCTTGTTGCTTCCGTTTCACTGAGTGGGAGGAGCTTGTTTTTCCCGTTTCACTGAGTGGGAGGAGCTCGTTGTTTCCATTTCACTGGGTGGGAGGAGCTTGTTTTTCCCGTTTCACTGAGTGGGAGGAGCTTGTTTTTCCCGTTTCACTGAGTGGGAGGAGCTTGTTGTTTCCATTTCACTGGGTGGGAGGAGCTTGTTTTTCCTGTTTCACTGAGTGGGAGGAGCTTGTTTTTCCTGTTTCACTGAGTGGGAGGAGCTTGTTTTTCCATTTCACTGAGTGGGAGGAGCTTGTTGTTTCCGTTTCACTGAGTGGGAGGAGCTTGTTGCTTCCGTTTCACTGAGTGGGAGGAGCTTGTTGCTTCCGTTTCACTGAGTGGGAGGAGCTTGTTGCTTCCGTTTCACTTAGTGGGAAGAGCTTGTTGCTTCCGTTTCACTGATTGGGAAGAGCTTGTTTTTCCTGTTTCACTGATTGGGAGGAGCTTGTTGTTTCCGTTTCACTGACTGGGAGGAGCTTGTTGTTTCTGTTTCACTGACTGGGAGGAGCTTGTTGTTTCCGTTTCACTGAGTGGGAGGAGCTTGTTGTTTCCGTTTCACTGAGTGGGAGGAGCTTGTTGTTTCCGTTTCACTGACTGGGAGGAGCTTGTTGTTTCCGTTTCACTGACTGGGAGGAGCTTGTTGTATCCGTTTCACTGACTGGGAGGAGCTTGTTGTTTCCGTTTCACTGACTGGGAGGAGCTTGTTGCTTCCGTTTCACTGAGTGGGAGGAGCTTGCTTCCGTTTCACTGATTGGGAAGAGCTTGTTTTTCCCGTTTCACTGAGTGGGAGGAGCTTGTTGTTTCCGTTTCACTGACTGGGAGGAACTTGTTTTTTTCCCGTTTCACTGAGTGGGAGGAGCTTGTTGTTTCCATTTCACTAGGTGGGAGGAGATTGTTGTTTCCGTTTCACTGAGTGGGAGGAGATTGTTGTTTCCGTTTCACTGAGTGGGAGGAGCTTGTTGCTTCCGTTTCACTGAGTGGGAGGAGCTTGTTGCTTACATTTCACTGAGTGGGAGGAGCTTGTTGTTTCCGTTTCACTCACTGGGAGGAGCTTGTTGTTTCTGTTTCACTGATTGGGAGCAGCTTGTTGTTTTCGTTTCACTGACTGGGAGGAGCTTGTTGCTTCCGTTTCACTGAGTGGGAGGAGCTTGTTGTTTCCGTTTCACTGAGTGGGAGGAGCTTGTTGTTTCCATTTCACTGAGTGGGAGGAGATTGTTTCCGTTTCACTGACTGGGAGGAGCTTGTTGTTTCTGTTTCACTGAGTGGGAGGAGCTTGTTGTTTCCGTTTCACTGAGTGGGAGGAGCTTGTTGCTTCCGTTTCACTGAGTGGGAGTAGCTTGTTTTTCCTGTTTCACTGAGTGGGAGGAGCTTGTTGCTTACATTTCACTGAGTGGGAGGAGCTTGTTGTTTCCGTTTCACTCACTGGGAGGAGCTTGTTGTTTCCGTTTCACTGATTGGGAGCAGCTTGTTGTTTTCGTTTCACTGACTGGGAGGAGCTTGTTGCTTCCGTTTCACTGAGTGGGAGGAGCTTGTTGTTTCCGTTTCACTGAGTGGGAGGAGCTTGTTGTTTCCATTTCACTGAGTGGGAGGAGATTGTTTCCGTTTCACTGACTGGGAGGAGCTTGTTGTTTCTGTTTCACTGAGTGGGAGGAGCTTGTTGTTTCCGTTTCACTGAGTGGGAGGAGCTTGTTGCTTCCGTTTCACTGAGTGGGAGTAGCTTGTTTTTCCTGTTTCACTGAGTGGGAGGAGCTTGTTGTTTCCGTTTCACTGAGTGGGAGGAGCTTGTTGCTTCCATTTCACTTAGTGGGAAGAGCTTGTTGCTTCCGTTTCACTGATTGGGAAGAGCTTGTTTTTCCTGTTTCACTGATTGGGAAGAGCTTGTTGTTTTCCTTTTCACTGACTGGGAGGAGCTTGTTGTTTCCGTTTCACTGACTGGGAGGAGCTTGTTTTTCCTGTTTCACTGAGTGGGAGGAGCTTGTTTTTCATTTCACTGAGTGGGAGGAGCTTGTTGTTTCCGTTTCACTGAGTGGGAGGAGCTTGTTGCTTCCGTTTCACTGAGTGGGAGGAGCTTGTTGCTTCCGTTTCACTGAGTGGGAGGAGCTTGTTGCTTCCGTTTCACTTAGTGGGAAGAGCTTGTTGCTTCCGTTTCACTGATTGGGAAGAGCTTGTTTTTCCTGTTTCACTGATTGGGAAGAGCTTGTTGTTTCCGTTTCACTGACTGGGAGGAGCTTGTTTCCGTTTCACTGACTGGGAGGAGCTTGTTGCTTCCGTTTCACTGATTGGGAAGAGCTTGTTTCCGTTTCACTGACTGGGAGGAGCTTGTTGCTTCCGTTTCACTGACTGGGAGGAGCTTGTTGCTTCCGTTTCACTGATTGGGAAGAGCTTGTTTCCGTTTCACTGATTGGGAGGAGCTTGTTTTTCCTGTTTCACTGAGTGGGAGGAGCTTGTTTTTTCCATTTCACTGAGTGGGAGGAGCTTGTTTTTCCCGTTTCACTGAGTGGGAGGAGCTTGTTTTTTTTCATTTCACTGAGTGGGAGGAGCTTGTTTTTCCATTTCACTGAGTGGGAGGAGCTTGTTGTTTCCGTCTCACTGAGTGGGAGGAGCTTGTTGTTTCCGTCTCACTGAGTGGGAGGAGCTTGTGAAAGTGTATGCGAGTTGTGTGTTGGAAGAATGGAGAAGGTGAAAGTCGAACCCGATACTTGTGAGCCGCCTTCTGCAGGATCCGACACTCCAGGTGAGAGGGAAGGGTTCGGGACAAGAGGCGTCACGAGAACCAGCAACGTGTCTGTCCACATTTTCTTTCAATCGAATCCTCGAAAACTCTGCTGTTGGTGTTTCCCCCCTTTCTCGACTGTTCCTCTTGTCCTGTTGCGTACTGATCCGTTCAGGATACAAGTACTACCTCCTCCACGAGCCTCGACCATGCATACAAAACAACAACATGTGCTTTATGTGTCCGATCTGCAATCATTATGACACCACGATCACGTGTTTCCCCTTTGTTTTGCAAACCGGATAATTGTTGTGCAACACAGTAGACAGGTACAGCTCGAAGCGAACCTTCACCGTCCCATTGTATAACACCTGGAGTAAGGTGTGTAGTCTAACATTATGAACCCCATGTTTTTGTCGTGTTTTGAGAAATAGAAATTTGATTCCGAGAAAAAATTCTTCCCATGGAGCTGCTCCCAACACCAGGGGGACCAGGATGCATCACCAGGTGTTCATGGAAACGAGTACTGCACCACAATAACCACACTGAAGAGGGAACAGTCAGATAACCACCTTTAAGGCCCGGTCACACCTTGACGTTTCAGCCAGCGATGGCAACGTGTTAAAATTTATGTAAAACGCTGGCTTACGTTGAACTTTTGATGTTTTTTTTTTAAGATTCGGACGTATTCATAGCGACTTGGTCTTATGTATAACGCATTGGTAACGGACACAGAACGTTTCGTTGTGTTATAGATAACTTATACCAACGAATGCTGAACCTGTTGTCGGCCTACACAACCGATGCCCAACGATAGTCTAACTTAGGCATAGCGCGTTGCACGCATCGCCGACGATGTCATGACGTAGCCTATTAAAAGGCTGACGCACAACGATTCAAATCATAACTGCCGTAGAAATGGAAGGGTCAAAATCGCGGTCACACCTTGGCGATCTTGCCAGCGTATGCCGACGTAACAAAAAGTGTGTCTAAAACGTTGGGGCACGTCGAATACGGTATGGGTAAGTTTGGTATGCGCGAGTAGAACGCTAGATACGCTATCATAAGTCGTAGTAAGTAGAGTACGTCAAGAAATTTTGAACATGTTCAAAATTTTACGACGTACTCGGCGTATGACACACGTTCCGCATGCGATGGGGATAAGTTTTACACACGATATGTGGACGCTTACACACGTCTACAAAGGCTACTTATAAGCTACTCATAAGTCGAAACACGTCGCGGTAATGTCTTTTTTACGCGAAACTTATTTCTAACTTGTGTTTGACGTGCTTTGAACCAATTCTTTACGTAGCCCCAACACACATCGACGTATGTAGACGTATTCCAATGACGTCTTCCGGTCGACGAAAAAAAAAATGAACATGTTTCTAGGTTACAACTGCCATATAAAGACGTGTTCCCAGCGGTTTTGGGAATTGGTATATAAAAATGGTGTTCATAAAAGGGGAACCCAACAGTGTTTTCGAGTCCTTTTTGAGTCGATGTCCATGTCAGCAGTAACAGTATCAGTATCAGTATTACTATTAGTATTAGTATTAGTAGTAGTTTGTTCATGTTGGCAGTAGTAGGTGAGTGTGAGGGGGAGGGTGTGGGTTATGATGGATCCTCCTTGCGTCCGCGTGTCCACGGGTAGGTTCATAGGCTGCCACTCAACGATTTAAATGGCTGCATCTCCACTATTGAAAGTAGACGCTTGCGCTCAACAATTGGATTTTTTTTACACTCAACGACTTTTAAACGGAACTACTCAGCTAGTTTCATTGTTTACAATGAACGATTTAAATTGCTGTCACTCGCCTTTGTTTTTTTTTTTATTTTTTATTTTTTTTTTTGACGCTGGGGTTTGGAAATTTGAAGCGTTTCTTCTGAACGTGTTAAAACGCTCAAACTAGACTATTTTAAATAGACGCTGCCGATGGACAATTGGAATCATAGCCAAGCTAGACATCGAAGTGTGAACATCCTCGTCATGCCGAAGAAAAGTTTGAAGAATGCTGCAAATAAGTGTCCTGGCCGTGGCCGTGGACGCTGATGCAAGGACGATCCATTATACCGACGTCTTTCAGCCTATGAGTAACTTAAAAGTAACGTCTGTCGATGTGTGGCAACGATCGCGTAACGTGCCAACAACACGTTAATCATAGGTAGGAAATAAGTTTCGGGTACGCTAAACACTACCTCGGCGTGTCTCAACTTATGATTAACTTACAAGTAGCATGTGTTGACGTCTGTCAACGATCGCAGACCGTGCCTACAACTTGTGGCCAGCGTAGCGGAACGTGTGAGTCGTACGCCGGCATACGTCGTGAAATTTCAAGCATGAAAAAATTTGAGGACAACCGAAAAGTACAACGTTTAAAGCCAACGTACAACGACGTATGGCAATGTACTACGACGTATGCCAGCGTGCTCTCAATGTTATCAAAACTTACCCATAACGTATTCAACGTGTGCCAGCGTTTTAGAAAAAAAATTCAAAAATCGGCATACGTTGGCTAAAACGTCAAGGTGTGACCGGGCCTTTAACGGGAAAAGTTTTCATTATTAAAATGGGAAAGGTGTGTAGAGAATAGGATCGGGGTGATTTTGCACAGTTTTTACCCAACTGAGTTTTGTTTACAAAGTTAAATCTACTTCCATCTATATATTATGTATGTAGCTGGAGGAGGGGGGAAGCTATTAAATTGAGTAAATTAATGTTGAAGAAAAGGGAAAAGAGTGTGGGAGGTGGGAGGTGGGAGGTGGGGGTGAAAAGGACGTGGCTGATTGGGTGGACGGGTGGGCAGTGAATGACAAATTTAAAGTGACTGACTGTGGAGTATGTAAAGTGAGGTTTAATTTTTTTTCTTCTTGTCTTTGTTTTGTGCCAAATGAAAATTTCTCTTTGCTGTTGTACATTTCTATTTTCCACATTTTCAATAGTGTTTGTGTTCTCAACGTTCTTTGGACCTGTCATAGTGTGGAATGCAATTCCAGCCCACTCACTTGGACTTTTTGTATTCAA
>NC_140966.1:76152387-76382387 GCF_056783735.1 Eptatretus burgeri
CCAGAAGGGTTTGGCACAACAAAGAGAATGTGAACAGATTACACCTTATTGTTCATGTTTCTGAAGTCTGAACAAGGTAAAGGACCATCTGTTGATGACCTCAATGAACCACTGCTGTCTTGACCTTCTGGACCTCATCATCTGCTGTGACTTCTCCTTCGTAGATCATATATCATAGCCATTCATAGTGAGGACCTCCTTTATCAGTGCAAGTTCTTCTTTGATAAACCTGAACTTCTCACAGCCAATAAGGCCTTTGTCAATAGTTCAGTGAAGGACTGCTCTCCCATGTGGGCTGTTACCCCCACTTCACACCTGTCTCTCCCAGAGGCTGTGGAATCCAAAGACCAATCTCGGCATCTGCCACAAAGAAGCAGAAGCTCACATCTCTCATCATAGATGGGTTGGTCACCTTTGTTTTCTGCTCTCTCCTTGGATCTCTCTCCCTGTACTCTTTCATCCATACATCCCTTCACAATTCATCCAGTTGACGCACCCACTTCTCTCAAAGTCACCTCTTTGTGAAACTCCTAAAATCCAGGCCCATTTCACACTATCACTCCTCTATTCATCTCCTCACGTATTTGTGGAACCTCCTTCCTCAGTCTATTAAATTCCATTATTCGCTCCTGCACTTCAAGTTGGCAGTGTACCACCACCTCAGGTTATCTCTTCTCGACCACAATCTTTCTCCACTCATTGACCTCCCTCCTCCTCTTCCCTACCAGTTTGCACATTGCAATTTCCTTCCCTCTTCTCTCTCTCTCTTCTTCCTGTTCATTCACTCCCTTGTTGCATCCACTTGTTGTCTTGCTGCTCTACAGGCCATGTCACACCTTGACGTTTTAGCCAGCGTATGCCGACGTATGAAAAATTTGGCGAATACGCTGGCACACGTCGAATACGTTATGGGTAAGTTTTGTATACGTTAAGAGCACGCTGAAGCACGCTGGCATACGTCGTAGTACGCCGAGCTCGTCGACAAATTTTAAGCATGCTCAAAATTTTCCGACGTGCTCGGCGTATGACTCACACGTTCCGCATATGCTGGCCATAAGTTGTAGGCACGTTATGAGTTCGTTGACACACGCCGACACACGTTACTTGTAAGTTACTCATAAGTTGAAATACGTCGAGGTAATGTCTCGCGTACCCGAAACTTATTTCTAACCTATGAGTTAGAAATATGTAACCTATGTGTAACGTATCTCCAACGCATATTGATGTATGTAGACGTATTTGACGTCTTCCGGCCGACCACAGAACTTACTGAATGTGTTTCTAACTTACAGCTTCCATATAATGGCGTATTGGCAGCGTTTTGGGGAATTGGTATATAAAAATGGGGTTCACAGGAGGAACCCGTCGGTGTTCCAGACTCCATGTTGAGTAGATGTCCATGTCAGTAGTAGTAGTAGTAGTAGTAGTAGTAGTAGTAGTAGTAGTAGTAGTAGTAGTAGTAGTAGTAGTAGTAGTAGTAGTAGGTCCATGTCAGTAATAGTAGGTGAGCGTGATGGGGAGGGTATGGGTGATGATGGATCCTCCTTGCATCCGCGTCCACGGCCACAGCCAGGAGACTTCTTTGCAGCATTCTTAGACGTTTTCTTCGGCATGACGGTGATGTTGACACTTCGATGTCTAGTGCGGTTATGATTTGAATCGTCGAGCGGCAGCCTTTTAATAGGCTACGCAACGTGATCGTCGGCGATACGCTGTCGCGCTATGCATAAGTTAGACTATCATTGGGTATAAGTTGTGAACGCCGACAACACGCCAAGCATTCGTTGGAATTAACAAGCTAAGCATTCGTTGGTATTAGTTATCTATAAGTTATCGAAACGTTCTGTGTACATTACTAATACGTTATGTATACGTCCAACTCGTTATGAATACGCCAAAAACTGAAAAAAACATCAATAGTTCAGCGTACGCCAGCGTTTTACATACATTTTGATACGTTGCCATACGCTGGCTAAAACGTCAAGGTGTGACAGGGCCCTACCGTCACGTTGCTTTATAGTGTCACCTCACTCTTCATGAGACGATATTTTGTGCAACAGTTATCCTCCATTTGTTAGTCCAATTTAATTATTCTTAATACATGTCATGCAAATTTATATTTATTTATTTATAATGGGACTTTTCTTTTGAAGGTCGACACATTGTAAAGGTTGAACCTGAAGCATTGGAGCACCTGGATGCCAAAGGTGAGTGGGTGAGTGGGGAGGCAGGGGTCATCCTGGTTATATTTTAGATTATTGTTGTAATACCACTTCTTGTAAAGTTAACTCTGTTCCCTTTAAAGTATTGAACAAAAACTGTGCACCAATGCTCTGTTATTGACTACAATTATAACTTTGTGGGCTTGCTGACATGAAGGTAGCATGGTGCATGATTGTGTTTGACAATAAACAATTATTGTTTTTAATATTTGAATAAATCAGGCCAGATTTCAAACTTTGGATACATTTTATTGTTGTGAGGTTATTTCATTTTGCATCTGCTGTATGAGAAAAATGATCAACGTATCTCATTTGCTAACTTTACCTGCAGAGTTCTCAGTATAATTAGTCCTGTTATCCCGGTTTTTTTCTCCCCGGTATATTGTTATGGAGGAATTAACAATCTTCTCTGGTATAAGTAGGTATGTTTCTGTATAAAAATGAAAAATGTAAAAAAAAATAAAAAACGGAAGTTCTCTCTCTCGTTCTCTCTCTCGTTCTCTCTCGTTCTCTCTCTCGTTCTCTCTCTCGTTCTCTCTCTCGTTCTCTCTCTCTCTCTCTCTCGTTCTCTCTCTCGTTCTCTCTCTCTCTCTCTCGTTCTCTCTCTCTCTTGTTCTCTCTCTCTCTCTTGTTCTCTCTCTCTCTCTTGTTCTCTCTCTCTCTTGTTCTCTCTCTCTCTTGTTCTCTCTTGTTCTCTGTCGTGTTCTCTCGTTCTCACTCTCTCTCGTTCTCTCTCTCTCGTTCTCATTCTCCTGAACAGTAGTGTTACGCCGCCATCTTTGTGGAAGTTGCAGGAACAGCTTCATTTTATTCACTTTTGGTCATGTATTAATTTACCTCTTAATATGAGTGCCAAACAATCGTCAAGCGAGGCCAGTGCTTCTGTGAGTGAGAGGGGACTCAGTGTAGTCACCTTGCAGAATAAATTGGATGTATTGAGGCGGTTCGATGCTGGTGATCATGCAGTGCATATAAGGGCCCAGTCACACCTTGACGTTTAAGCCAGCTTCTGCCGATTTTTGGAAAATTTGTCTAAAACGCTGGTACACGTCGAATACGTTATGGGTAAGTTTTGATAACATTGAGAGCATGCTGAAAAACACTGCCATACGTCGTTGTACGCTGGCTTTAAACGTTGTACTTTTCGGTTGTCCTCAAATTTTCCATGCTTGAAATTTTAAGACTTATGCCAGTGTATGACTCACACGTTCCGCATAACGCTGGCCATAAGTTGTAGGCACGTCACGCGATCGTTGACACACGTCGACATACGTTACTTGTAAGTTACTCATAAGTCGAAACACGTCGAGGTAATGTTTAGCGTACCCGAAACTTATTTCTAACCTATGAGTAACATGTTGTACTCACGTTACGCGATCGGTGACACATATCGACACAAGTTACTTGTAAGGTGCTCATAAGTCGAAACACGTCGAGGTAATCTTTAGCGTACCCGAAACTTATTTCTAACCTATGAGTAATGTGTTGTACTCACGTTATGCGATCGGTGACACACATCGACACACGTTACTTGTAAGGTGCTCATAAGTCGAAACACATCAAGGTAATGGTTAGCGTCAGTGTTCCAGACTCCCTGGTTTTTTATTTTATTTTATTTTATTTTCTTCCTTCCTTTGGTATGATGGTGATTTTGACACTTCGATTTCTAGTGCGGTTATAATATAATATAATTAATAGGCTGCCGCTCAACGATTTAAATCATAACCGCACTGTGCACTGAACACAGTCATACCGAAGAAAAAAAAAAAACGGGAGTCTGAAACACTGACGCTAACCATTACCTTGACGTGTTTTGACTTATGAGTACCTTGTAAGTAACGTGTGTCGATGTGTGTCAACGATCGCGTAACGTGAGTACAACTTATTCCCATCGCATGCGGAGCATGTGTCATACAGCAAGTACATCGTAAAATTTTCAACATGTTTAAAATTACAAGACACTACATTTAATACGACGTATGATAGCGTACTTTAGCGTTATATTCACGCATACCAAACTTACCCATACCGTATTCGACGTGTGCCAGCGTTTTAGACGCATTTTTCAGAGGTCGGCATACGCTGGCAAGATCGCCAAGGTGTGACTGCGATGTTGACACTTCCATTTCTGCGGCGGTTATGATTTGAATCGTTGTGCGGCAGCCTTTTCATAACCTATGCCACGTCATCGTCGGCGATGCGTGCAGCGCGCTATGCCTAAGTTAGACTATCGTTGGGCATAGGTTGTGAAAGCCAACAACAGGTTCAGCATTCGTTGGTATAAGTTATCTCTAACACAACGAAACGTTCTGTGTCTGTTACTAATACGTTATGCATAAGACCAAGTCGTTATGAATACGTCCGAATCTTTAAAAAAAAAACATCAAAAGTTCAACGTAAGCCAGCGTTTTACATACATTTTAATACGTTGCCATTGCTGGCTAAAACGTCAAGGTGTGACTGGGCCTTCACCGCCGTCATTGGGATACCGTGCCGACTATGAGGACAATCAGGGCAAACAAGGACACGGTGAGAGCCGCTTGGCAGTGCAATATGCCACTTGGTGCTTCTAGGAATATCTGCATTCGTAGTTTGGTGATGGAGAATATGGAACATTTATTATCAGTCTGGATTGAAGACCAAAACCAACGTCATGTGACAATCAGTTTGCTTGTGATCCAGGCTCAGGCCCTTTGTTTATTTAATCACCTGATGGGAGAAAGAGGTGAGTTAGGTCAAAGTAAAACCTTTAACATGAGCAGAGGCTGGTTTGAACGGTTTGAGGAGCACAGTAACCTCCATAATAACATCAAGATGACAGGTGAGGCAATTTTTGATACCTTAATTTTATTTTTATTCATTGTTAAAAATATATTCCTTCATATATAACTTGTCTAAGAGGGAACCAAAAATTCCCAGGAATGCAATCCCCCTTATAACATGTATTCCTATGGAAAAATACGTTCCGATATGTGCTGTCTCAATGTAAATAGCATTTCCCAGGAACACATTTGGACGTAAATTGAGGACTCTCTGAACTGAATTTGATGATAATTCTCCAACTTTGGAAAAGGGTGTTTGGCCACATAATGTTGGCTGTGGACAGTTGTAAGGTGGATCGAATAATTCCAGATTTTGTCCAGGTAAAGTGTCAGTCTGCATTGACAGATAACTTGTACAATAGGTTTTATCAACTGAAAGTGATGGAAGTGTACTGCAACTGCCATGGGAAGGAAAGTAAAGCTGATGTTTCAGTGTTAGAGGTTCTGTTCTGTTCTTGCGAATGGCAGCTTAGCTGCCAAGTCGCTAACATTTTTTGGAAGCTTGACTGTGCCGCTGATGCTGTGCCCCTTCACCAGTACACTGGTACTCATTTTGCTGACCTCGGAAGGATGACAGGCTGAGTCAACCTCACCTGGTGTTAATTCAGCAGCTAATGGCGCTCAAACTCAGGACCCTAGGATCCTAAGCCAGCCACCCCAACCGCGAAGCCAATACCAGGCTTGTTCGAGGCTTTGATGAAGGGCCAATGCCTGAAACTTCAGCTTTTCTTTGCTTCACGTGGCAGTTATGGCATACCTTCTCATAGTTCAGTTAAGAAAACGATTGGGAAGATGGATAACTTGTTCAAAATATTACATAAGATTTAACGATGCTCTTGCTGGAAGCTGGACTCCATCATTTACTTTTCAATGTTTCATCATTAACTTTGTATTTCACATAAACATGGAAGGGATATTTGTGAAAATAGTGAAGTAGAGTTGTTTGACAGACACCAACAAACAAGCTGTACTTTCCTTGACAAATTAAGCTAGTTCCAGTCTGATGTAATAGAACTAATAACACAACTTAGGGGTATCTGCATTGGACGTCAGCACCGGTAGATATACTGTATCTTCTCTGTGTTTTGATTGACTTTGCACACCCCAGCCATTATCATATCAGGAAAAATAGGACCGTCTATACTAAAGCTCACCTGGATCAGGAGCTACAGTCACTCAAACCCCCCGCAGACCCCCTCAGACACCGAATTTTTTAAATTCTGTGAACAAACTTTGGTACATCAAGGGCGATGACGGTTGTGGTTAACTTTCATTGAAATTCTGTGTGCAGTTCAGAGAAGAGAGCAAATACCTATTTTGGGGTGTCAGAACCCCCCAGAATCCCCCCCCTCTGTAGACTCCCTTAATGAGCGCAGATTTGCAGTCAATACACTTTGGTACATCATGGGTGAGGAATGTTGTGGTGAAGTTTCATTGAAATAATGTGTGCAGTTTCGGAGAAGAGAGCAAATACCTATTTTGGGGAGGTGGGGGGGGGGTCAAGACCCTCCTGTAGACCCCTTTAATGGCTGCATATTTTGATGCGGTTGATGCACTTTGGTACATCATCACTGATGAAGGTTGTGGTCAGGTTTCAACAAAATTGTTTGTGTAGTTTCAGAGAAGAGAGCAAATATCTATTTAGAGGGGTCAACCCCCCCCCCCACCCGTTTACTCCATTAGTGAGCACAGATTTTGTTGTGCTCAGTACACTTTGATCCAACATAGGTCATGGATGTTGTGGTCATTTTAATCAAAATCATTTGTGTAGTTTTGGAGGAGACAGCAAATACCTATTTTAGGGGGGGTCAAACACCCCCCCCCCCCATAGACCCCGTTAATGAGTGCAGATTTTGATGCGGTAAATACACTTTGGTACATTGCGGGTGATGAAGATTGTGGTCAAGTTTTATCAAAATCTTGTGTCTCGTTTGGAGGAGAAAGTAAGTACCTTTTTTGATGGGGGTGGCGTAAAAAAATACCCCATGCATGGACCCCTTATTGAGTGCAGATTTTGATGCGGTCAATATACCTTCGTTAGGCATCAGATATAAAGCTTGTGGACAAGTTTCATCAAAATCATGTGTTTGGTTCAAGCAACAATGATTGAAGTGTTTACAGACTGACTGACTGACTCACCTACGGACACTGCTCGATCACATAACCTCACCTGACTAAAGTCCAGGTGAGCGAAAAATGACAAATTGCAGCTCAGAATTTTCAGCAAATTTCTGCAATGCATCTACAGCCGACTGTACCTCCACATTCAATGCATCTACATCATACACTATGCAAAAAATCAGGGTCTGTTAGTTACTAAACAATGTTGAAAAAGACTGATATCAATTCGGTATTTTCGTTATAGTTTCTGTTATTGTCATTTTAATTTCTCGATTGAACAACAACAACAACAACAATGTAATTCTTCAAAAAGGGTGAAAATACAAAGCACTATACAGTTTTTTTTGTTCAAAAAAAGACAATGAAAAGACTGATGTGGATGCAGAAAAAAGTAAGAAATAGTTAAACTGTTAGTATTCGATTTTGTAACTCCACCAACCCTGGTGGAGCCTTGTCGGTCTGTTGGGATTTTGTAATGACGACGAGTATAGTCGTGTTGTTGGTAATGTTATCTTTGTTGGTTTGGTCCTTTTATGTATCATGATTGTGAACTATCCAGCATTGAAGAAAGAGAGCACACTGTGTGTTGTAATGTAATTTAACCATTGCTTCGTACTCAAGAAATCACGAGTTCTTATCCCATCCTATGACCGTTTAATTATTTATTTTCAATCAAAACAATTAGTACTGTACTTCTTTTCAAGTGTATTCGAGCTTTCTTTGTCTATACCGTATTTATAATTTATGACAAAAAGAAACCCCCACAAAAATATGTTCCCCTCGCTCTGTTCGGCAAAATTATATTTTTCAATGGAATGTAAATTTTTTGCACCCTGCCACGCTACCAACCATGTGATCCTTCTTGCTCCAGGCCAGAGCATGCACCGACCTGGAGCATGCATCAGGATGCCATGCACCAACCGCCCGCCTTCATAGTCGCCATCATGCCAGCCACGTGGCGAGGAATTAAATAAAGAAAAAAAAGTAACAGAGCCCAGTAGGGTAAGAATACTGATTCTGGCTCACTTTTCCCCATGTAAATGAATGGGGGATTTTCAGCGATTCCCTTTTTTTTCCCTAAAAATAAACCCCCTTTTTATCCCAAGGTATATTTATTTGTCTCCCCTTTTAACTTGAAGGTTGAACCTCATTGAATTGAACACCTGGGGGTTGAACAGCTCACTCATTGAACCTATAAAGATTTGTTCATTCTCAAATTCCTTCAATAGTTTAATTTTCTTTGCACAATAATCCCCATCTAAAATATTGACAAACAAAACATTTGAATCTTTATATTTTTGAAGATACCCCTTTTGTGCCATTACGAAATGATAAACTTCTCTTAATGCTCTCATCTGGCCACCTCCTGAGCCACATATCATTTTGAGATTATAGTAAATTGTTTTTTCATTGTTCAATCGATAACCATCAAAGTTTTCAGTCCATTCAAGGATATTCATTTTTTTCTTTACATCCTCTAACTTACTAGTTTTTAAATTAATTCGCTTATTTGTTTTATTTACCTTTGTTTTAGTTATTTTTTCAATAAGACTTATTTGATATTTTTCACATTCATTATGTTTTCCATTTATATACCAAGACTGAGATTTTCTCCACTCTTTAGTTTGATTAATACTTGGTTTAACCATTTATATATTGTGAAAAAACCACAAGTGTAGCCCTTAAAAACCCTAACCCATCTTCCCATCGTTAAAACACAATCTATTCTATTTACTCTATCATACAATATCCATATGGAACACAATCTATTCCATTATCTAAAATAAATCTCTTATCATCAAAGGCTCCTAATGCCTTTTTATTTACTTCTTCACTATATATATGTTATGTTTATAACTTCTTATTGTATTCATTTTCCTATATTCTTCTTTCTTATTCATCAAACAATTATAATAATTTCTAAAAGTTATTGATTTCTTTATTACATATTTCTTTATTCCCTTTAACCTCTTATCAATCTGTTCACCATACTTATAAGCATATGTCTTTGCTCTCAATCCAATAAACTCACTCATTACTTTTCCACCCAACTCATCCTTAAACTTACCAATAACCTTTTCATTCTTTTTGGAAAATAACTCACTCTTCTTGCTGAAATTACTTGTATCATATACTCCAATATTTTTCTTCATATCTTCATAAACATCATCAGTTTTTATATCTAGGATAAAACTATCAGTGTCCATATACAACAGTGAAACATTTTCACCATACTCTTTCTTTAAGTCATTATACAAATAATCATACATCAATATCTTTGATAAATCAAGAACTGCTGTTCCAATATAAATTGGTTTATCCATTACAATACTTTCCTTTTTCATATGAATTGCAGAAAAGTTCTCTGAAAAAACCTCTTCTCTCTCAAAACTTGGTTTATTTATCAATCTCGAAGCTTCTTTCCAAGATGTTGTGAATCTAATGTTTTGCCTGTTTCTAACATTTTCCATAGTCTTTCCAAATACAGCATTATTCATTAATTTATAAAAGTCCCCTTCAAATTTTACTTTTGTATTTGCTCTCATATCTGTATTGAATTGAATATACTTTTTCACCCAAGGACTTTGTTTAAATTTTAAAACTCTATGAATTTTAGCTACTCTCAATCCTTCTCTCAAAAACTGTTTTAAGCTTCTCTGATGTAAAACATATCCCTCTTTATCATAGAATGTTGTTAATAACTTTTCTGTTGATTTGCCTTTAATATTAAAACTTTTATGATAATCACTGAACCATTCTTTCTTTGGGGTTTCTTTCTCACATGCAAAAGGAAGGTCTTTATGCTTATTATGAAGAACACTCGGGTACCTCAAATCAACTTCAAAATAATAACCTTCTTCTTCGTCATTCAATTCCTCTTGAGAAGAAATAACAATATTCATCAAAGCCTTTTCATAATCCTTTTCTTCCACCCACTCTAATTTACCATAAGGTAGAGATTGAGACATTGCCCATCCATACAAATTATTAGCATCAAAATACATCAAATAATTACTATCTTTTTCACTATCATAATTTGGGAGATATTTATTATTTGCTTTCGCATATCTTTTTGAACATACTTGTGATATTCCACCTCTCTTGGACTTCTCAATCATCAAAAGCATATCAACATCACTGATTAAATCTATATCTTGTTTTGTCATTTTCAACATTGCACTCCAAGCTAAACCAGGAGCTGTGAAATAGTGGGCAGGGTCTAATCCATAACAATTTTTATTATGACAGAGTGTTCTAAAAGCCTCAAACACATCAGCTAACAATAAAACATCTGTTTTTAGATATAAATCATGATATTCTCCAAGGTTCTTTATCTTAAATATTTTCCATATTTCTTGTGCGTGTTTATATTCCTTATCACTTATCTCTTCTTCATAAAGGTTATTATAGAAACTTTCTTTTGAAGGAAGTTGTGTTTCTTTAAATCTCATAAATGAATCCATATAATCATAAGGATAAATTCCCTTACTTGTAAGAATTTTCTCTTTACTTTGAATTTCATTCCTTGTTTGAATTTCCTCTCTCGTAAGAATTCCTTCTTTAATCAGAATTTCATCTTTAATCTGAATTTCCTCTTTAGTTCGAATTTTCTTTATAATTAGAATTTCATCTTCAGTTAGAATTTCTTCATTAATTAGAGTTTCCTCTTTACTTTGAATTCTCTCTTTAATCTGAATTTCCTCTTTAGTGAGAATTTCCTCTTTTGGAAAGAATGAATTAAGATTTGGAAAAGAGTCCGTGGAGCTTAGATTTGATGCGAGGTAGGCTAGTGGTGTTCCCATAAACTTGTAAGAATCTAGAAATCTAATACGAGTTAAAGGTTTTGTGAATATCATTTTTGAAAATGAAATATACTTTTGACTTGTGTTTGTTATGGCAGAAATATTCCCTGGTGTTTTTGAAAGTTCATTTATAAATAGATGTGTATCATAGTTGGCGCTGTTGTGAAGAAAGACTGGAATAAAAGAAGGTAATTTATAATTAAGATTACAACAGGAATGAGCGGGACCTCTATATTTACCAGTAAGATGACAATGGTCTCTAACTTTAGACTCCTTAATTTCCCCCTCACAAATATGACAGATATTGTTCATTCTAAATTCTAATTTTTCTTCTTTGGTTAATTTCATCGGTTCATTTGTTTCTTTCATTAATTTAGTGAGTCTTATACAATCCTTTTCTAATCGTTTTACAAACTCTTGTGAAGCATTTTTTCCACGATAATGTTCAAGTTTGTTATACTTTTCTCCAACAGATGATTTGATATAATAACAGAAACCACAAGGAATATGTTTTTGATATTTATTTGTATATGGTTCTTTTGGATTAGGAGAAGCAGTATTTATCTTTTTAAGGATACATTCAAAATCAGCGTATATCACAAATGGGTGCATGATAGATTTATTATAATCTTCAGAAATCTTTTCACCAGGTTTACGCATTGTAATTACAGCTGATTTATGATTACTACAATATTTTGAATGTTGTTCTAATCGTTCTTTTGTATGAAATGAATTAAGACATCGCTTACAAGGATATATTTTGTTTGCTGTTCTGAATACCTGAGAAGAGATTAATCTTGATAAATTATTGATGTATGTGTAATGTGAATTCTTTCCAACACTAAAATATAAAAGGTCAATGTGTGTTTCTTCATTTTTATAGTTGTTTGAAATTTTTAATATTTGAACTTTGTTTGTATCCGTTAATCCATATACATTAATAGAAAGATTATTCTTTTTCTCAAATTTAGGAATATCTGTTAGTGGCATTGGGAATTTAAAATCTTTAATGTCTAAGGTATTCTCATATTTCATATATTGTTTTACTCTTTCTGAATTACATTTTGGTGGATGAAAGTGAGCAAGAACAGACCAGAGAAAACATTTATTATCATTGTTCTTAATATTAACAACTGCCTTCTTTAGTTTTATTTCTTTTGGTAATTCAATATAAGAAGAAGCTTTAAGAGGGTTTGATTTTAGAATGTGTATATCTAAAAAGATGATTTTTTTAATATTGAATCCACTTCCTACCACTGTATTATCAACATCCTCCTCTTGTCTTGATAGTTCTTCATAAACCCCACTATTCAAAAAATCTTGAAATGATGTTATAAAATGAAGACCTGTTCTCATATAAGGAGTATGTTCTTCATCTTGTCTTTTCATATTCATTTTCACTCCCATATAAAACTTTAAAGTTTTCATTTCTTTTAATGTCTTTTAAATAAATTTTTCAACATCAGGTTTCACTATTTCAATTGATTCAGCTATTGATGATGGACCGGGTTCTCCAAATTGAAAAATCCTTATTTTTATATGCCCTTTAAATGCCCCATCAGTGTTTTTAATACAATAGTCTCCCTTTACTTTAAACTCATTTTTCTTGTGTTTTTGTGATTGAAGATGTTTATTATAACTACTCTTCAAAACATCCTTTGAACAGATATCACAATGTTTTCTTTCCAACTCAAGAGGAGATATTTGATGAAATAGATTAAATGTGTGTTTGTTGGTTCGGAGGTGTTTTCTATAATGTTTATATTCGTGATTACAAACATCGCAGTACGTTGTATTCACCATATTTATAGAATAAAACTTTGCTTAAACTAAAATTTTCTTGATGAAAATTTCGTTTAATTTATAGGTGAATCTTCTTCTTCCTCTTTCGGCTTGCTCCCGTTAGGGGTCGCCACAGCGGACCAACTGTCTCCATTTCGCTCTATCCTCCACATCTTCCATTGACACTCCAACCACCCGCATGTCCGCCCTCACCGCATCCATGAACCTCTTCTTTGGCCTTCCTCTTCTCCTCCTGCCTGGTGGCTCCATCTTCAACATCCTTCTCCCGATATACTCCGTTTCCCTCCTGTGCACATGTCCAAACCATCTCAATCTCGCCTCTCTCACTTTGTTTCCAAACCGTCCTACCTGCGCTGTCCCTCTAATACACTCATTTCTTATCCTATCCATCCTCGTCACTCCCAACGAGAATCGCAGCATCTTTAACTCTGCCACCTCCAGCTCTGCTTCCTGTCTTTTTGTTAGCGCCACCGCCTCCAAACCATACAACATAGCTGGTCTCACTACCGTCTTGTATACTTTCCCCTTCACTCTTGCAGCTACCCTTTTGTCACAAATCACTCCTGCAACTCTTCTCCACCCACTCCATCCTGCATGCACTCTCTTTTTCACTTCTCTCCCACACTCTCCGTTACTTTGGACAGTTGATCCCAAGTATTTAAACCAATCCACCTTCCCCACCTCAACTCCTTGCAACTGCACCATACCACCACCCTCCCTCTCATTTACGCACATGTACTCCGTCTTACTCCTACTGACTAACATTCCCCTTCTCTCCAGTGCGTACCTCCACCTCTCAAGGCTCGATTCAGCCTGCTCCCTACTCTCCCTACAGATCATGATGTCATCCGCGAACATCATGGTCCATGGAGACTCCAGTCTGATCTCGTCCGTCAACCTGTCCATCACCATTGCAAACAGGAAAGGGCTCAGAGTCGATCCTTGGTGCAATCCCACTTTAACCTTAAACCGGTCCGTCATTCCTACCGCACACCTCACCGCTGTCACACTGTCCTCATACATATCCTGCACGATCCTCACATACTTCTCCAACACTCCCGACTTCCTCATACAATACCACAACTCCTCTCTTGGCACCCTATCATAAGCTTTCTCTAAATCCACAAACACACAATGTAACTCTTTCTGGCCTTCCCTATACTTCTCCATCAACATTCTCAAAGCAAACATCGCATCAGTGGTGCTCTTTCCTGGCATAAACCCATATTGCTGCTCACAGATCATCACCTCTCCTCTCAACCGAGCTTCCACCACTCTTTCCCACAACTTCATGGTGTGGCTTAACAACTTTATCCCTCTGTAATTTCCACAGCTCTGCACATCACCCTTATTCTTGAAATTTATAGGTGAATCTGTGCTTAAATTTTATAGGTGAATCTGTTTAATTTATAGGTGAATCTGTGCTTAAAAACATTTTATCCTCCAACTTTTTCACTTAATAAATACAATGTTTCAAGACACAAAAGACAAGTTTCAATCAATCTCTTCATCTGTTAAAGATACTGAGAAATATGTCAAGGATGTAAAATTGAACAAAGATAAATATAACAACTATTGGATAAAAACTATTATGGTAAATAATATGAGTTCTTCAATTTCCTTCAGTGGAAGGGCTTTTAGTATACCTGGTAGAACATCAATTAAAGTATCTCTAACAAAAGTTTCTCCTCTCCTTCTAGTAATATATTCAAAACTAGAAAAAGCAATGAAACAAGAAAAAGTATCAAAGAACAAAAACCTTATGGATGAAGCTTTAGAAAGAAAAGATAAGACCATCTGTAATATGCAAGGAGAAATTTGTATTTTTTTTTAACAACCCTAAAGATGTAAATCCTGATGAAATAAAGGATGTTATTATATCAGGTGAAATGACATTTCGTTCAATAGTAGTTAACGATAATTTTAAAATTACCTTTAATATAAAAAATGTTGTCGTTGAATCTGATAATGAAAAAAAGTATATCGATATCGATGGTAATATACAACTGAAAGTATAGATGAATTTCAGTTTAAGTAAAGTTTTACTTTATAAATATGCTAGACTTTCCTGATTCTTCATATGACAAATTTGAGAATTGTCCTGCGTGTGAAAGAGGGGGATTAAACACAGAGTCAAAAGCCTATAAACAATGTATATTCTGTGATTATCTTCTAATTAATGATAATAAAAAATATAAAAAGGAAAATAATTCTTTTAGATTTACACCAAAAATGAATTACTTTACAAGATTGATTAGAGAAATGAATGTAAAGTATGAGGGTGATAACACACCTTTCCTTACAAGGGAAGAAACTGAACGTATAAGAGAAATGTTCAAAGGATTGTTGTTATATATTATTCATGGATGTAATTTTCAGGGAAATATCAACACAAGATATTGTATAAATAAAATAATGGATTATCTTGAAATTAAACCTGAACTTAGGATAAAATATAGAGTTTCTAAAAAAGCCAATAATAAATTAAATAACTTGTTTTCTAAATATATAAATGAATGATTTTTTACCTATTTGGGAAAATAAGATAAAATTTAACAACCATAAAAATCTCCCAAATTCATTAAGATGTCTCATAGTTGGTTCAAGTGGATGTGGAAAAACCTGCTTACTTTTAAAAATGCTCCTCACTCCCAACTTTTTAGATTATGATAATTTAATAATTTTCACAAAGTCGAGTTTTCAACCAGAGTATCAACTACTCTCACAAGGTTTTAATGCTGGTCTTCAAAAGAAGATATAATCGGTTTATTTAAACGTCAAAAAAACCTAAATGATTATAACATTGAAGATATAATTCAACTATTTTGTGATACACAGAGATGTAAAAAGAAATCAAATCCTATAACTTGTATTCTTAGTGATAATACGGATGATATACCGTCTCCCCAAGATTTGGATAAATCAAAAAAGAACCTCGTTATCTTTGATGATTGTGTTAATGAGAGAAACCAAACGGTAATGGACAGCTACTACACAAGAGGGAGACATTCTTCTTGTAATTGTATTTATCTTAGTCAATCGTACTTTCAACTTCCTCGTCGTTCCATCAGAAACAATGCTAATACTTTTATTTTATTCAAGTTAAATTCAATAGATATCAATAATTTTTGGAGAGATAATTGTTCTACATTATGTAGTAAAAAGAAATTTGAGGATTACATGAAGCACACGACTGAAAAATATAAATATATTGTTGTGAAACAAGATGAGATATTAAGGGATATATTTTTTGTTTTATAAACAATTACATATATAAATGACAACTATTATTATAAATCTTGTGGGTAAATCTGCTTCTGGAAAAAACTTTCATAAATCAAGGTTCTTGTGTAGTACAAATGAGAATATTGTAAATTTACTTAAAAAACACCCCGTGATACGCATTGTATCAACAACAACTAGAGCAATAAGACCTGGAGAAATAAAAGGTGAAGATTATCACTATATTTCAGTGGAGGAACATATGCGATTGAGGAATGAAGGACAAATATTTGAGGAGGTTTCTCTTGGTACAACAAAATATTCACATTGTAAGAGTGAGTTAAGGAAACTAAAATCTGGTGGTGTTGGGATATTAGAAACTAATCCAGAAGGAACGAGACAAATTATTAAATATCTGAGCGGGGTGAAGATTTTATCATTTGGTTTTGATGTTGATGAAGAAACTCAACGCAAACGTATGAAAAGCAGAGATGCAAGGATTAGTGAATAAGAAATTACAACTCGCATTAATGTTAATAAAGAATTTGATGAAATATTTAAAGAAAAGGATTTATTTGAACACATCTACTTGAATGATGAAGAAAAGGAAAATTTCCCTGTTAATCTTTACAATTCATTAAATGATATTTTACAATAAATAAATGGATACAAAAGAAAGAGCAAGAAGATTTAAGGAACATCAAGAGTTGGTTTCAAAAGTTGTAAAACAACAGGAAGACATAAAGAAGAAACGCAGACAGAAACTAACGGGCGAAGAAGCATTTGAAAGAAAACAAGAGAAATTTTTTAAACCACTTTTAAAAACTTCCCAAGAAAAAATGAAAGATGTTTCCACAGTTCCCACAGTAGAATATACTCCCAGAAAGCTTCAAATGTTAAAAGATTTCAGTCAAATGACGGAGGAAGAATTAGAGCATTTAGGAGAATTAGAATATGATGATGAAGGTTTATTTCAACAACTGGAAGAGATTAATCAACCCCTGATTATATTGTGAATGCTGTTCAAAACAATGAATATTCAGCGGATTCAAAAACCAAAGCAGGACTCATTCCAACAGAACAACCAGCAATATTTCATCTTGTTCAAGAAAAGGTATTGATATTTAATGATGAATTAAGGTTCTTAAGTTCTGCTCAACCCCCTGTTAAACTAACTCCGAGATTAATGTTTCTTCTCACAAAAGATGGAAGACAAGGTTCAACTGTGAGGGATGAATCAAAGTATATTGATAAACCATTGAATATGGAAAATAATGATGATAGAGTATATATTGATTTGCTGAACACTCTAAATTATAAGGTTATTCTTTCTGGTAAAAGTAGGAAGAATGAGAAAGAGAAACACATTATTCAGGCTTTAAGTATCCTTGGTTCAGGTATTAGTTTTCTTCCAAATGACCCATCGCAATTAGTTAATAGACTGTTATTGTTGTTAGGCAGTAAGAAGGCTGGAAATAACAATTGTTTTAATGAAGCATCAGCCATTTTAGACCAGTTGATGAACATGAAAATAATTAATAAATCTCAATATAAAGACATTTTATCTCATATTAAATAAGATGAGAAGCACAATCCTGAGTTTTAATTTCACAACAAGCGACCACACATCTTCATTCCCATACCCACTACAACTTGACACAACAAAAGAATATGAGGCATCTTTATTGTCCATGGAAACTTATAATACCTTATTTAATATAACCGAGAAAAATGACAAGTTTAGTTATAATCCGGGAAGTGGATACAAAACGATAACAGTCTCACCCGGAGCATACGAGATTTCTCAAATATCTTCCGAAATTGCTCGTCTTATGAAGGAACAGGGTGATGAACCAAAAAATATTGTTATAAACATTCAAAAACATACTTCAAAATCAACGATTAAAGTTAAAAATAACTACAAGGTTGATTTCACAATTGATAATTCATTTAGAGAGTTATTGGGTTTCTCCTCAAAAAAGATTGAAACTAATGGGACGTTTTACAGTGATAATGTCATTCAAATATCCTCAGGAATAAATTCGGTGTTAATTCACTGTGATTTGATTGATGGTGCTTATAATGATGGAAAAAAAGCAAATACAATATTTTCATTCAGCGCATACTCAACCCCAATTGGTTATAAATTCAATATGGAACCTAAAAATTTGGTTTATCTACCTGTGTCAGGAAAAACCATACACAGAGTAAATTTTAGGATAACCGACCAAGATAATCGTGTGATTTCTTTTAATGGAGAAGTTATATCCATCAGAATTCACCTACGTGAAGTTTTCCAATAAATAAATATGATGGTTATTGTGAGGAAACACGAGTTGGGAAAATATAAAATAATTACAGGGGATGGGATGTTCCTTTCCCCGTACTACAAGGGTGAAGGTATGTATCTTGGTAGAGGATACTATAAACCTAAGAGACAAAGGGGTGTCGGACATCAATTTAGAGGAGATGGGATAATTGATACTCTCATGGGTATTGGTTCAACTATTCTTAAACATAAAGATCTAATTGGTTCAACTGCTTCTGCTGTGGGAAATGTAGCAGGTGCTGTAAAGAGTATAAAAGATGCTCAGAAGGAATCTCATAAATTACAAGCAATAAAAGAAATTAAGAAAGGTAAAACTCAGTTGTCCCCCCAAGAACGACAGAAAATAATTCAAATACTTGGATCAGGGTTTCAAAAGTTTTAACATCTTTTTTCCTAAATAAATACAAGTATGGAAGCAATTGATAGTATCTATGATTTGGATGATACTATTATTATCTCAAACTCCACTAAAAAAGAAGATTACTTCAAGGTAAATGCAATAACTGGAACAGACTGGAATACAAATGGTACAAAAAGTTTTGAAATAAATAATCAACAAACCGATTTGAATCTCTCCGAAAGTTTCTTGTTGTGTAAATTTAAATTCACTAAGACTGGGAATAACACAAACGCTACACTTGTAAATGATTTCTTCTGGAAAATGTTTGATAGTGTGCGATTGTATATTGGAACACAAGAAGTTGAAGCGGTAGATTATGTCTCTGCTGTATCTGAAATGATGAAATTTACACTCTATACATTCAGTGATAGAATGGGAAAGGGGTCTGTTGAAGGTTTTATTCCTGATATGTCAACGGGAACAAACACAGACCCTGGATATATTCAAAGGAAAGGAATGTATAATGATGATACAAAAGCAGAAAATAGTTTTACTGTGGCAGTTCCTCTTAAAGGTATATTTGGATTTTGTGATTATGATAAAGTTCTGTATGGTCTTAAAATTAGATTTCAACTACAAAAGAATGATAATGAAAATAGATTGCTTTTTGGTGTTGGTAGTGCTTTTGGTGAACAGAATAAATTTGTAATTGAGGAGATGAGTTGGTATATCAGTGAATATACTCCTAATCTTAAAACAGAAGAGATGTTGAATCGAAGACTTAACTCAAAGAAACCACTCAGTGTATCATACCTCAAAAGAAGATGTCAACACGTTAAACTCAACCAAACTACTTACACATGGAATTTGGGTGTTCTGGAAGGAAAGCCACGATATCTGTGGATGATTTTTAAAAAGCCAGATGGTGATACTGCGACTGATAAGAATAATGCATTGAGTGATAATGCTAAGGTGAAACAACTTCGCGTTTCTCTAGATGGAACATTTTATCCACGAGATAGATTGGAAATTAATTGGGAAAAAAATGATTTTGCTGAAGCATACAAGTCTTACCAAAAGGTGTGTGAAAGTAATGGAAATAAAGAACATATTTTGGATAAGACAGCATTTAAAAGTTTGTATACAATCTATGCGTTTGACCTGAGCGCTCAAAAGGAAACTATAAAGTCTAATCGAGTGGATACTTCCCTATACATTGAAAGAGGAGAGAGTGAAGAAGTTGATACATATTGTTTGCTTTTGGAAGAAACAGAATTGCAGATTAATACAGATAATGGTGTGATGATTAGTCTCACATAATTTTTTGTTAAATAAATGAGTGGCAAAGTACCAACTGGGGTATATGTTAATCAAATCAATCTTCATAAACTATCATCTTGTGTTCAAAATCAAAAGCCTTGTACGATTAACGTTAATACAATTCAGAGAAAAGGAGCAGTAAGAATTGATGTTTTGCTCACAAGAGAACAGGTTAAAATCTTGAATGACACTGGCTCACTTAAAATTAAAATGACAAAACCAATGTTGAAAAAATATTCAATAAGAGAGACGAGTGGAGGATTTCTCCCATTTCTAATTCCTTTATTTGCTGGTTTAAGTTCGGTTGGAGCATTGACGGGTGGTATTTCAACAGCGGTGAAAACTGCCAACGAAAGGAAGGCTCAACTCCAGGCTCAAAAAGAATTGGAAAGACATAACAAAGAGTTGGAGAAACAAATTAGTGGAAGTGGTGCAATTGTAGATTTTGCTGAAAAACTTGAAGGTCTGCCTGATAAAGCGAGATTGTTAGTTGGAGATATGCTTTCTTCTATAGCACAAGCAGGTGTAAAATTAACAAAAAGAGGTAATACATTATATCTTTCTAATAAATAAATGAGCATTGATGAGTGGTTGAAAGAATTTGGAAAGAATACAACATCAAATTTACAACTTGCCAAATATTGTAAGAAATTAAAAATTCATAATGTGGTTATTTGTATGAGAGATGAATTAACAAATGTGCCGAAACATACAAAGAATATTATTATGAACTTAGAAGATAATGATGGGAACGGTACTCATTGGGTTTGTATTTTTAATAGTCAAGACAAATATTATTTTGATAGTTTTGGTCTTCCACCACCTGTTGAAGTCATAAAATTCTTACAGAATGGTGTTTATCAAACATTTCAAGTCCAAGAATTAAATTCCAAGTGTTGTGGTCAATTATGTCTATATGTGTTATTTCAACTCAACAAAAATAAAAAATTTTATGATATTATTTTTAATCTAATATAAATGACTTATGTTGGTAAAGATGGTTCTATCTTTGGTGTATCTCAAGAACTGGATATTGATTTATCAAATTATTATACAAAGGCACAGGCTGAACGACATAAATATAATATAAACAAAAATATTAACATGAAAAATGCTTATAAATTAATAAATTATCCAAGCCCGACTGACGCGAATGACTTGGTGAGATTAAGCGATTTATCACAATATATATATACTTAAATAAAATGGCTGTGTATTCCAAAGATACAGAATTCACAGTTCGAATTAAAATAAATTTTTATAAAGAAGGGCGTATCGTTTGTATGAGAATAGAACAATGGGGGTATGATATGAATGATTTAGGGTATAATTGGTCATTTAAAATTAACCTCGAAGACCTGGAACAATTAAATCAGTCTCGTAAGGAAGAATATTATGCACTTGGTATCGAGAATGAGTTTTGTGGAGCCACGATTAGTAAACAACAAATAAAAGAATTTAATAAGGGTAAATATAATAATGGTTTTGCCCTTGTTTATCTCATGAAAACAGAAAAAACAGGATTATATATAAGTAAGGAAATACAAAATGATTTAACTATGGGAAGATGGGGAGGTGTTTCGTGCCATAATATTATTCTAACATATATTTCTAATACATAAATGACAGCAAGAAGGCTTCAAGAAAATTATCATTTCTGTGTCCAAGCATACCTTCAAGAAAAGGGTATTCGTTATTTTAATAAATATGTTCTACAACAAAAGAATGAGGTATTTTCAATAAAAGATTGGCATTATGCTGATGTTGATAAACCGACAACTTTAGATTTAATTAGAATGTTAAATAATGAAAAAATTATAAGGTTAAGAAAAGGTAAGGCTCTTTTAGAAATTCAAAAGAAATTTTATTGGTTTCCTGTTGTAAAAAAAATTATTTTGGATACAGGAATAACAAGAAATCCTGATGAATATATGTATAATATTCTATGGGGTGTAAACGATTCAAGGATAGTAAGGGATGAGGAAGGAGTTGAAGAAGAGAGGGAAGAGGAGGAAAAGGAGAAGGAGGAGAGGGAGAAGAAAGAGAAGGAGGAAAAGGAGAAGAGAGATAAGGAGGAAAGAGAGAATAGAGACAGGGAGGAAAGAGAGAAGAGAGAGAGGGAGAAGAAAGAGAAGGAGGAGAGGCAGAAGAAAGAGAAGGAGGAAAAGGAGAAGAGAGAGAAGGAGGAAAGAGAGAAGAGAGAGAGGGAGGAAAGAGAGAGAATGAATAAATATCAAAATATGGAAACCAGTGAGATTCAAAAAAGATTGGTGGTATTACAGAAAATAACTCAACCCACCGAGGAGGAAAACAAAGAATTGACAAGTCTATTTGCAATACTTTCGACAAGACTATTAGCATCGACGAGATATGGATTTTAATTCAAGTTTTTTCTTAAATAAATGGAGGAGAGAGTGAAGGCATTTCTAAGGATTCTTTATGTTTTAAAAATTAAGATTCAAATGTGCATGTTGGAAACTAAAAAGGTTTTTGCACTCTGCAGGAATTTTTCTCATAAATAAATGAGTTATTGTCTCAAATGTAAAAAGAAAACTAATACTAAAAATATTTCATGTATTAAAAGTAAAAATAACAGGGTTATACAAAAAGGTATATGTTCGGTGTGTGGTTCAAAAAAAAATCAATTTATCTCCAAACACAAACTCGGAGGAGATATACAAAAGTTTTTATCAGGAAGTAAATTTACAACTACTGGAATACCAGGGGAATTACATCTTCCAGGGTATTCTTTCTGTGGTCCAGGCACAAACTTGGATAAAAGATTAGATGAGGCAGACAATCCTAAATCCTGGAGTAAACCAATCAATAGAGTTGATGAAGTGTGCATGAGACACGATATTGATTATGGGAATACCACAACGTTGGAAGAAAAGCATGAAGCCGATAGAGAAATGTTGTATAATTTGTCTCTGATACAAAATCCAACCTTGAGAGAAAAAGTTGATAGGTTCATCGTGAAGAAGATGATTAGTGCTAAATTGAAACTTGGACTTGGAAATTCAAAAAACGTATAGGCTCTAATGATGCCATTAAGACTGAAGAGCAATTAGCTGATGAATTACATAAACCAATATTCACAAAGTTTCAGAGAAGGAAAGTTTATTCCAAGGAAGTTGATTATATCTGGTCTGCTGATTTGATTGAACTCAATAATGATAAGGGGTACAAGTATGCTTTAACCGTTATTGATTTGAGGAGTAGATATGCGTGGGTTGTCCCTTTAAAAAACAAAACAGGTAATACTCTTATGTTAGCTTTTCAACAGATATTTAATAAAAGTAAGAGAAAACCTAAAAAATTGTGGACTGATGAGGGTAGAGAGTTTTATAACAAGACATTTATGAATTTTCTAAAAAATAACAGTATTACATTATACAGTACCTTTAATGAAGGGAAGGCAGTTGTTGTTGAACGTTTTAATCGTACCTTAAAAGAGAGACTATATAAAAAATTCACACAACTCGGTTCACAACAATGGTCATCTTTTATTCAGGATATTGTGGATAAGTATAATGACACGATTCACACGTCAACAAATATGAAACCATCAGAAACATTTACAAAATTAAAATATGAAAAAGAGATTAATGTCAGAAAACCTAAGTTCAAAGTTGGTGATATCGTAAGAATATATAGGTGGAAATCTCATTTTGAAAAGGGTTTTACTGAACGATGGACGAAAGAACTTTTTAAAATTGTTGATGTAATAGATACAGTTCCTTGGACTTATAAAATATATGATTTGGAAGGGGAAGAGATTTTAGGTTCATTTTATTCACAGGAATTACAAAAGACAAAACTAAGCAGATAATACACCTTTGTGGACACTCGAGGGCCAAGTTCGAGGTGTACAAGTATATAATGTGTGTCAAGGGGTGGACGTTCTTAGATCTGTGAACCCCAAACACAGAATCCTCAACTGAATAGTCAAGGCTTAACTTTTGTTTGTGTGTGTGTGTGTGTGTGTGTGTGTGTGTGTGTGTGTGTGTGTGTGTGTGTGTGTGTGTGTGCAATGGGAGCAATAGGTTGGCGCTTCACTCCCTCCTACTATACACCGTTGTGGACACTCGAGGGCCAAGTCCGAGGTGTATAACAGTATATAATGTGTGTCAAGGGGTGGACGTTCTTAGATCTGTGAACCCCAAACACAGAATCCTCAACTGAATAGTCAAGGCTTAACTTTTGTTTGTTGATGTGTATGTGTGTGTGTGTCCCAACCCTCACATTCAAAATCTCAACCCCAACTCAATCCTCACCCAACACAGTCTTTTTCAAAATGAGATTTCCACCTATATATATATATATATATATATATATATATATATATATATATATATATATATTTATATATATATATATATATATATATATATATATATATATATATTTATATATATATATATATATATATATATATATATTTTACGTTTTTTTTTTTTTCTCTTCTTCCAATTCTGTCTTTTAAGGCTTTCAGGTTTGATGACATAGAAAGAGGGAGTAAGAACTTTCTTGATAGGTTTAAATCCCAAAGAGTGGTAGCATTTCAAGTCTTCAAAATAACCCCAACTTTCCAAGTCTCCAAGGTAGTTATTTAAACCATCAAGGCAGAACTCATTTACTGATTTTTTCAAAATTTGTGAGTCTCCAAGGTAGTTCCCATATTTAGAACCATCTTGGCAGAACCCTTTTCCTGAGTCTCCAAGGTAGTTATTTAAACCATCAAGGCAGAACTCATTTACTGATTTTTCAAAATTTGTGAGTCTCCAAGGTAAAACTTGTATTCTGGCTCATCAACGTATAACTTGTTCAGTGGGTATTGTCTTGATAACTCACAATGAGTACTATTGCTGTAAAACTCTTTTTCAGGATTTTGCTGGTCTCCAAGGTATAACTCTTTGGTTGGGTCATCAAGGACGAACTCGTTCTGTGGGTCTTGGTCGCTCATAAGGTCTTCAACCAAGCCAACAATTTCGCCCCAAGTTGTAGCAAAAGCAGTATTTTCATTTCGTATTTCAGACACAATTTCCTGTGAGAGAAAATAATAATGTATTAATTAAGTTATTTAATTATTAAATGAGTATGCTTCAATCAAAGTTTGAAAATAGGAAAATAAAAATCTTACCTCAACAGATAAGAGGTTTGAATCCAGTTCATCAACTTGAAGGTTTAGTTCCATACAAGACAGAGAGTTCCAAGGAACACCAAAGTCATCCCACTCAAGGTCTTGCTCGTTCTGTAGGTCTTGGTCGCTCACAAGGTCTTCAACCAAGTCAACAATTTCGCTCCAAGTTGTAGCAAAAGCAGTATTTTCATTTTGTATTTCAGATACAATTTCCTGTGAGAGAAAATAATAATGTATTAATTAAGTTATTTAATTATTAAATGAGTATGCTTCAATCAAAGTTTGAAAATAGGAAAATAAAAATCTTACCTCAACAGATAAGAGGTTTGAATCCAGTTCATCAACTTGAAGGTTTAGTTCCATACAAGACAGAGAGTTCCAAGGAACCCCAAAGTCATCCCACTCAAGGTCTTGGTCGCTCATAAGGTCTTCAACCAAGCCAACAATTTCCCCCCAAGTTGTAGCAAAAGTAGGCGGGGCTTAGGAAAAGTGGGCGTGGCTTAGGAAAATACCTTACGAAAAGTGGGCGGAGCTTAGCAAAAGTGGGCGGGGCCTAGGAAAAGTGGGCGTGGCTTAGGGAAAAACCCTATGAAAAGTGGGCGGAGCTTAGCAAAAGTGGGCGGGGCTTAGGAAAAGTGGGCGTGGCTTAGAAAAAAATACCTCATGAAAAGTGGGCGGAGCTTAGCAAAGTGGGCGGGGCTTAGAAAAGTAGGCGTGGCTTATTGAATACCTTGTGGAAAGTGGGCGGGGCTTAGCAAAAGTGGGCGGGGCTTAAAGAAAAGTGGGCGGGGCTTAACAAAAAAATAACCTGTGGCTCAGGAGGTGGTCAAACAAGAGCATTAAGAGAAGTTTATCATTTCGTAATGGCACAAAAGGGGTATCTTAAAAAATATAAAGATTCAAATGTTTTGTTTGTCAATATTTTAGATGGGGATTATTGTGCAAAGAAAATTAAACTATTGAAGGAATTTGAGAATGAACAAATCTTTTATAGGTTCAATGAGTGAGCTGTTCAACCCCCAGGTGTTCAATTCAATGAGGTTCAACCTCCAAGTTAAAAGGGGAGACAAATAAATATACCTTGGGATAAAAAGGGGGTTTATTTTTAGGGAAAAAAAAAGGGAATTGCTGAAAATCCCCCATTCATTTACATGGGGAAAAGTGAGCCAGAATCAGTATTCTTACCCTACTGAGCCCACTACAGGGAAGAAAAAAGAAGGTGTCATTACCTCTGTTGTGCAAGGGATGGAATTAAATAATCGAGCATCTTATTCTAACATCGACTATGAAATAACCCATTCATCCACTCTTCAGCTCCTAAGCCAACAACAATATGTTGTACATTAAACGTGATATTTTTCTTGTTTGTGTCAAAATTTTCAACAAGATTGAAGGGACGTCCAAATTTTTGTTAAAGCTTTCGTCCACCAGATTATCTGAAATAAAATCCATGCGTGTGATTGTTTCTGCCAGGTAGTAACACCACTGATCTCATTGTGAAGAATTCTGGGCCGATAGTCCAAGCCTGTGGTGCAAAAGTCCACGTTCAGCTTCACTCGAAAAACAAGAGCAGCCATCAAGGAACAGGAAACACAAATGCAGCTTTTGTTGTTCTAGGTTTGTTTACATGAGTCACCTGAAGACTCGCATGAGGATTCACACAGGAGAGAGACCCTACAAATACATTGTTTGTAACAGGACATTTTCACAATCGGGTTCTTTAAAACGTCACATTAATATTCACAATGTGGGAGAGAAAACGGAGCTGGAAAGGCCCTTCAAGTGCAAAGATTGTCATAAAACTTTTTGCAATTAAATGCTTTAAAGGTTCATGTTCGAAATCATACTGGAGAAACACCTTACAAGTGTAAAGATTGCCACAAGGAATTTTCACAATCAAGTTAGTTGACAAAACACTTGAGGGTTCACACGGGTGAAAAAAGTTACAAGTGCTCTGTTTGTAACAGAGCGTTTTCTCAGGCAAGCGCGGTGAAACAACACTTAAGGATTCACACGGGAGAGAAGTCCTTCAAGTGCACGGTCTGCAGGAGGGATTTTACTCATTCATCACATTTATATAAACACCGAAAATTACACTCGGGAGAGAAGCCCTATAAGTGTTCTGTGTGCAGCAAGGCTTTTGCAATTTCATCGCATTTATCTCAACATCAACGAATACACAAGGGCGAAAAGCCCTTCAAGTGTTCTGTTTGCAGAAAGGCTTTTGCTCGTTCATCAAATCTATGTCAACATCAAAAAATACACAAAAGAACAACAAAGATGTGAGAACAAAATATCACAGCTTTGTCCTTGAAACATGATCCGAGAAAGGCGAGGGTTAATAAGGGACTTTGAACCCCAGGAGGACTCCGTTTCACCTTCCGAAAACATCGGAGTGTAGATGACAACCAACGAGCGAGGAAGAAGATATTTATACAGGAATTTGACTTGAATCGTCACACGAAATTTTAATCGTTGCAAAACAAATTCCACACTTCATAATGGCAGACAAAAAAAAAATTACAGAAGGTATATCAGCTTGTGCAGATAATTAATTGGGGAAGCCTGGTGTTGGCTTTACTGTGAGGGTGGCTACCTTAATATCTTTGGGTCTTGATTTGGAGCCCTTGTCATGCTGTGAAATAACACCAGGTGGATTGACTCAGCCTGTCATCCTTCTGAGGTCAGCAAAAAGACTAGCAGCTTGCTGGAAACATGGGGCACACTGCATCAGAGTCACAGCTGAGCTCCTAGCAATTATACAACCAGCAAGCCTCAGCCTGCATACAAAATAATCCATCCATCTATTGGGACCATACTCTGTGCAGAGCATTGGTGCTGCCGAAACAGACTCCTTGGTATCAGACACAATCCTGGATGGGTTGCTACTCTGACACAGAATACCAGCATGCTGGCACTCATTTTGCCAACCTCAGAAGGATGACAGGCAGAGTCAACCCCACCTGGTATTAATTCAACAGAAAAGTGGGGTTTGAACTCAGGATCATAGGATCCCAAGCCCACCACCCTTAAGGGGCTGTCACACCTTGACGTTTTAGCTAGTGTATGGCAAGGTCTCAAAATGTATGTAAAACACTGGCGTACGCTGAACTATTGATGTTTTTTTTTTAAAGTTTTGGGCGTGTAATAACGTGTTGGACGTATGCATAACATATTAGTAACATACACAGAACGTTTTCATCACATATAGATAACTTATACCAACGAATGCTGAGCGTGTTGTCGGCGTTCACAACCTATGCCTAACGATAGTCTAACTTATGCATAGCGCGGCAGCGTATCGCCGACAATCACGTGGCGTAGGCTATTCATAGGCTTCGGCTCGACGATTAGAATCATAACTGCACTAGACATCGAAGTGTGAAGCCGCTGTCACACCTTGACGTTTTAGCCAGCGTATGCCGACGTATGAAAAATTTGCCGAACCAAGCTGGCATACGTCGAATACGTTATGGTTAAGTTTGTATACGTTAAGAGCATGCTGGCATATGTCCTAGTTTTCTGGCATGCGTCGTCATACGCAGAGTACGTCGAGAAATTTTCAGCATGTTGAAAATTTCTCGACGTACTCGACGTATGACACACGTTCCGCATATGCTGGCATAAGTTGTAGGCACGCTATGCGATCGTTGACACACGTCGACACACGTTACTTGTAAGTTACTCATAAGTCGAAACGCGTCGAGGTAATGGTTAGCATCAGTGTTCCAGACTCCCTGGTTTTTTTTTCTTTTTTTTTTTTTCTTCGGTATGACGGTGATGTTGACACTTCGATTTCTAGTGTGGTTATGATTTAAATTGCTGAGCGGCAGCCTATTAATTATATTATATTATAACCGCACTAGAAATCGAAGTGTCAACATCACCGTCATACCGAAGAGAGAGAAAAAAAAAAACAGGGAGTCTGGAACACTGATGCTAACCATTACCTTGACGTGTTTCGACTTATGAGTAACTTACAAGTAACGTGTGTGGACGTGTGTCAACGATCGCGTAACGTGCCTACAACATGTTACTCATAGGTTAGAAATAAGTTTCGGGTACGCTAAACATTAACTCGACGTGTTTCGACTTATGATTAACTTACAATTAACGTGTGTCAACGATCGCGTAACGTGCCTACAACTTATGGCCAGTGTTCTGCGGAACGTGCGAGTCATATGTCAGAAAATTTCAAGCATGGAAAATTTGTCTAACACCTCGGCGTACTACGACGTATGCCAGCGTACAAAGATGTATGCCAGCATACTATGAAAAAAAGCCAGCGTACTACGACGCATGCCAGCATGCTCTTAACGTATACAAACTTACCCATAACGTATTCGACGTGTGCCAGCGTTTTAGCCAAATTTTGCATACGTCAGGCATACGCTGGCTAAATCATCAAGCTGTGACAGGGCCTTAACCATTGAACCAACATCAGGCATGTACAAAATAATAATAATACTTAATTGGGGGTATTTCAAATGTAGCTGAGAGCATTGGCTGAAAAGTCATGAAAACACATCCCAGAACAAGGATTTTGTAAGACAAAGGCAAAAATACCCTCTTGACTTAGCCAGCGGACATTGCAATTAAAGTATTATACCAGCCAGACATCACGTTTAAAATGAAAGGAAACGCCGTATTTCTCTCTGACTTGCAATATAAAAGCAAAGATATGATAAAAATTGTGGTTGTCATTTAATGACCAGCAGGCCTTCATGATGCTATATTTTCTGGCTTCAAAGTCAAATTTATACATAAAAATCGCTGACGGTTGAGTTAGCTATAAAATAAGCTTTATGATATTCACAAAAAAACCCCCAAAAACAAATTTAATGTGACATTGCACTCTCTGATGTCTTTAAGCTTCCACTGTTGTTGAATATGAGAGAAAAATATTTCTGTACAAAGTGTAACTTTATATGTGTAATTTTGACAATACAGTATCTTAATTTGTGATATTTTTTTTTGTTGTTGTTGGTGTTGTGTTGCTCTTTGTAATTATTTTTTTTATTTCGATTCAGTTTAACAGATGTGTGCAACAATGGTTTTTGCAATGGCTACATTAGAATGGTCATTCAAGGCTGCCTTGAGTACTTTGAGGTTGATTTCCCCTTCCCCTTGGTGATGGCTTGGTTTTTACTAGCTTCAATCAAAATCCGTCAAACAGTTGCCTTCAGTTGGGTTGGAACCCCCAATCTCCTGGCGGCCAGTCCAATTTCATCATCACAACGTGAACCCTCCCACAGGTATCATCTTGCTATATGTGAATATAATAAGTGAATCACTGCCTGACATTTGTGTAAATTTCCAGCATGATTGGATAAGAAGTGCTTATTAGATACAAGCAAAAGTTAAAGTCAGGTTATTTTTGAGGTTTAGCTTTGTAAGTGCTTGTGCTGTTTACATGTAAGAGTGAAATTACAAATATCGTTGAATCATTATCATAAACACATGTTCAGTGGACCACTGTTTATTGCATCAGTCAGTTAGGATTTCCAACCCATCTCCCTCCACAAAATAAACAGACGTAATTTATCGATGGTCCCTCATTGTCAAGGATATCACTGCCACTTAAAATGATTCATTAAGTCAAATGTACCATGTATAACACAGGTAGGTCACTGTGAACCTTTTGCAATAAGATCATACAGTTGACCCCATGTGTGAGCCACAATGTTTGCTAATATAACACTTTGTTCTCTAAGTATAGCCTTTGTGTGAACACATGTCTGCTTAATTCTGAGAAAGTATATGTGGGCAAACTTGTTGTGAAATTCCGTCTGCTCCAGGCATGGTTGAAACGTCTTGAAGGGATGTCAGGCTCGGCATGGTGAGACGGGAAATCGATGAAGAAAAGTACGGATGGTTTTTCTGATGGAAGACAGAATGGATGATAGAAGAGAGAGAAGTGAAAGGGCAAATAGTGTGTGTGAGTGTGTGTGTGTGTGTGTGTGTGTGTGTGTGTGTGTGTGTGTGTGTGTGTGTGTGTGTGTGTGTGTGTGTGTGTGTGTGTGTGTGTGTGTGTGTGTGTGTGTGTGTGTGTGTGTGTGAGAGAGAGAGAGACAGAGAGACAGAGAGACAGACAGAGAGAGAGAGAGACAACATGTAGATTGTGTACATGAAGGGGAGGGAGCAAACAACCAAGAGCTTGTTGGCACAGCTTTGGTCTATGAGGTCAGCGGCTCTATCGTTCAGTTGTGGAGCTTCCAGATGTGAAGTTTTTGTTATCGATTATGATGCAGAGAGATGCAGTCTAATGAGATCACAACTCCCACACCTCAAGTTCCGCTTTGGGACGTTGAGTTTTGATGAAGACTTGCGGACTTTTTGAAATTTGTGGTGAATCCTCGTGAGAGGTCTATGATGTGTCAACATCTGCGGCAACCAATCAGAAACCACGTGGGAACTGTTTCTACTTCAATCACGCTACTTTTCCAATACACCAGAATCCTTGTGTTTTTGCCGTGTGGGGGTAAGAATTGTGAAAGATGCGCTGTTTATTGCATGTTGGATTGAAGAATCTTGGAGAAATAAAAAAGAATTGATGGGAAGAGTTGGAAAAGTTTGAGATTTTGCTGCCCAGTGGCGTGAGCTCGATGGAGAGGAGAAAAATATCGCGAATGACTGGATTCTCATCAGGAATGCGAGGGTTAATTTTCATTTAAAATTCTTCATGGAGGCATGAAATTTGACAGAAATAAGTTAACTGATGCACAAATCATTAGTGACTGTGTACTCAATTAGATGATGCTTTGTAACAACCACAGTTCGCTTATAGTTTGCAGTGCTGCGGTTATAATATTTCTGGGAGTGCATCTACTGACGCGAGAAAAATGCACCAAAATAGAAATATAACTTGTAGTACAAACTACAAGTATAAATCTCCTTCTCTGGAGTCGTATTTTTGTACATTCAACCCTCAAAACAGAACAATATTTTGCATGTAGGACCGACCAAGGACAGCACAGCCTACACACAGCTAAACAAACCCTGCTCTTGTGTGTGTGTGTATATATATATATATATATATATATATATATATATATATATATATATATATATATATATATATATATATATATATATATATATATATATATATATATATATATATATATATATATATATATATATATATATATATATATATCCCCTCACAAAATGTGGAGTGGTTTTGATGGAAAACAATACCCTTAGTTCCTGGCACAAGCTGTCTGGTCATTGATGGCCTGGCACTCATTATGGTAATGGAAAACCTCTGGAGACCAAGACCTTGGCAATTATGCAGACAGATTTATCCAAACATTGGACACAGATAACAAGCATATTCTGGGCTCTGACTGTCAAATGACTACTCGCTGTACTACCTCATGTCTGAAGTGCAATGCGATCCATCATCCTTCCTCCACCGGATCCTGTCACAACCCGAACGCTCTACTATCACTCATCAGTGTGAAACTTTAGCAAGCTGCAGCCACTAAGACGGATATAAGAAAGACCTCGCTTCGTCGACAATCGTTTGTGAAGAGGCGATACAAAACATAATGGACTGCATTGAACAGATAGTGGACCCTTTTTCCCCACCTAATGATGAGCTAAGTTGCATTACTTCTGGGACGATCACCTCACCACTTATCAGGGATGATCTCATGAATGCCAGAAGTGTGAGTCAACAGGCTTTAAAGAGTTTTATAAATGACCGGTTATACAGCAACAAGGTTGGCTTCCATGAGCCAAACAAACTGCTGAAGTTAAAGCATTCGTTGACCAAACCATGGTTAAGATGTCGAAATGCGGTAAGTGTGTGTTACTCAAAGCTGAATGACATCTTTTCAGTTAGATGCTAATCATTGTGCAGCAGAAGTCTGTTGGTTTAAAGTGGATGTTGACGTTTTCTTTGGGCTCGGTATCCTTCCCTCTTGTAGCTGCTGATGGATCACTGGTGAAAACCGACAAGAGCATGCTCCTCTGCCACCTTGAAAGAAAATATCCATCTGCATTCGAAGAAGCGGTGCAATATGGTGCCATCATTCTGCTTAGAATGGCCATCATTCGTTCCCACTCAACCATTCGTTGGCATAGCCTGCCACATTTGGTGCTCTCGACGATGACATTCTAAAGAAGCATCGTCTCTACCTTATCGACCAGGTTGTCAACGTATTGACATCGTTTTTGATAGATACCCAGAACTATCCAAGTTTTTCAAGCATCAAAAACATAAAGGTGCCTTGAGGCAGAAAATGAAATGAGAAATTCCTTAACAATGGCAACATTTCCTCAATGACAGCCGAATCAAGGAAAACTTGATTTAATTCATTTTCAGATACTGAAACAGCAATGCCAGCATACTGAGCAAATGATGCTTTTTCGTAAGCCATGGTGAGACATGTCACAAACTGATGAAGGATTGCATCTGTCGAGTAAAAGAGTTGTGTGGTGACCATGACGAGGAAGACACCAGACTCCTTTTGCACTTCCAACATATAGCACATGATTCACCAAAATCAGTCGTCCAAATGAGAAGTATGGACACACATGTGGACATTTTATCGGACACGTGGACAAATTGGATATCAGTGTACATTTTCACACCAGCAAAAAGAAAAATAATCGATCCATCGATGTGAATAAAATGCACATCTCCCTCAGAGAAGATGTATGCCAAGCTCTCATTGGCTTGTATGCTTTTTGGGAATGTGACACGACTCATCCCTTTCGGCGGGAAAGGTTTAAAAAAAAAACGACTATGTGAACTGATGTTGATCTCTCCGGCGTATTTTGAAGTATTTACAGGGCTTGACCAAAGTTTTGCTCCCCCAACTCATTTGAGGGAGTTGCTTGAACGTTTCATCTGCGAACTGTGAGGTTAGAAGTGTCTGTCGACAAAGCTTGGAATCGCTTGTTCTGCCTTGGGCTGAATGATGAGTCTGAGGTCTGATTATATTATCAAGTGGCAGTGTGCCATTGTGCCTGACTCCAGAGAATCGACGCACCCAGTCCTCCTGGCCATGGATGGAAGGTCGAAGGAACTACACTCAACCTGGTTTGAATGACAAAGATCCCACCCCCAAATAGATTCATGTGGTGCAATGTAAATGTGTGAAAACAGGGTTCAAAAAAAACAAACAAACAATGTTCGTGGAAGTGCAACGGCATCCCATGCACTGACATTTGTGATTGTGTAAATTGCAGAAACATAGACAAGTCAGTGATTTTTGCCAAACAAATTGCGAGACATTGACCTAAACTAGACAATCAGTCTTAATACTGTACTTTTATTTCTCTATTTGCATTCAATATTTTTCAGTTCTCCCTCTTCAGGAATAGGATGATTTAAGTTTAATAAACTGAGCAACTGTTTCAATAAAATTTAGTTATGGTTTAAGTAAAGGTTACTGAGCATTAAACTTTCGGAATCCTGGGCGTGTCCTTTTTAAAAAAAATTTATCATGTCAATTTTTTCTCACTGGATAATCATTTTTATTCTTGTGCAAATTTAGAGTTACATTTCAAGTTTACTTTGTAACTCTTCTCAGCACATAATTTGCATGCATTTCAATATTTATAACTTGTTGCTTATAAATATTGAAATAAGAAAATACAATCTGTCGTTTTGCTGATGAGGATATTAAGGGGAGGTGAGAGAGAGAGGAAGGGGTGGGGGTAGGGGAGGGGGGAGCAAGGGGGGGAGAGAATGGAGGAAGGGGTAGGGGAGAGAGGGGAGCAAGGAGGGGTGAGGAAAAGGGGGAAGAGAAGGGAGGGGAGGGGTAGGGAGAGAGGAGAGCAAGGAGGGGTGAGGAAAAGGAGGGGGGGAGAAGGCGCCTCACCAAACGTTGCTATACACTCTGGGAGGGGGATGGGGGTGGGAGAGAGGAGAGGGCTTGGGAGGAGGTAATCATGAGGGGAGGGGTTCTTAACTTGCGTTTGGTAGTGGAACATTTAGAGAAGGGGAAGGGAAGAGAAGGGGAGGAGGTAGTGCAGGATTGAACGAAATGGGGTACGTTAAAACAGCATGGAAATATCCATGGTGGGTGGAGAGGGGAGGAGGTTTGGGAGGAGGTAAGCATGAGGGGAAGAGAATGTGGTGGGAAGGGAAGGCAGCAAAAGGGGAATGGAAGGGCGATAAAATGCACCCAAACAGCAACATTTTCTTTTTAACAGCCAGGTTTTATATTTAACCAGGTGGGAGCATTTAAAACCCATGCTATCTATCTACCAAAGGCCTGTCTGCATCCATGCATGCTCGCATATGGGCTGTTTCACAGTCATGGTCATTTCTGGTATTTTGTACCCTTGCATGCTAAATAGCTAAATAAGAGGCTGTAGTATCTCTGTCATTAGGGCCAGTAGTTGGTACTAGTGATGGCACAACTTGGACCACTTTTTATTTGACAAAAAATGTTAATTTTTTGGCAGAATGGCATAAAAATTGCAATTTTTTTGACAAATAGCTGTCTCATTTTCTCCAGGTACACTGCATTCACAGTGTATAAACAAATAAAAGTAGAAATTGGGACTTTTATTTGTTGTTGCATCAATTTAATACCTCTTCTGTACTTTGTCCACAACATATTATTCATTTCAGACTATGAATATTTATTTCACCCTCAATAAATATGTCCCACCATTCGTCCGTCAAAAAATGTCCTCTCCGGAAATGCATATTGTAGAATAATTTTTTTATATAAATAAAGGGTCTTTTAAAAAGTTTATTGTGTGTATATACCTGCACTGATATTATGCTACAAAGTTTGAGTGTAACCAATAACCTTCTATTTGCATGGCCTGCACTGATTGCCTTACATGTGTCCGTCAAAAATGTGTCCTCTCTGGAAACACCTAAACTGCCACGTGTTATAAGGAAACTACTTGCTGGCTATAAATTTTGATGTTTTGTAAGGTTGACATGGTCATGAATATCCATTATCAGTAAAAGGTATTTACATTTATGTAATTTATCTTGTTACAACACTGAATGTCCATGTCAAAAATGTCCTCTCCGGAAAGTTATTCAATGGCATTCAACAGGAGATTAATCACATGAAATGACATTGAATTTTGTACAATTATTGCTTCATCCAGCACAATATTGACTAATTGTTTATAAAGTATGCTGAATTTGATTACTTTTAACACATTTACTCTAGTTTTTGAAGGCTAAACCTGGGCTTCCTGGAACATGCTTAGTTGTCTGAGAAAGAAATATGACATAATTCTCACCGTATGATCACTTTTTGCAAAAAATAAATATGTAGTAACATCTGTCATCACATATAGTTACACCCAAATAATAATATACAGATATTTGGTACAATACAAGCCATAAAAGAGCCCATAATATTACTTTCCGGAGAGGACAAAAATATTTGACGTATGTATGCCTGTTCCTTTATGTAGATTTTCTACTTTTCTGCTTGCAGATTAATCAACTGCTGGTGGTGGAAAACAGTGGTTGCAGTTAGAATAACCTCTCACTCTCCTGTAGTTGTAGCACTTTACTGCTATAGTGGTTACTGCTTTAGTACTATACCCAAACTATAGTGGTAAGGATATAGCTTGGTTATAATATTGGTAAAGAATGATTATGGCAGTAAACCATAACTAACTGTTGTTATTACAGATCCAGATCAAGTAATAAGTAATCACAACAGCTGTGCACAAACAATGTCACAAACTCTGACAGTCAAGTTTAATTGGACATGTCATACACGTTCTCGTGCGAGTGCTAAAGATGCAACTCCAAGCAGCATTCCCCAAAGTGCTGCTGCAAAATCTCGCCGCAAATTAAAGGAAAAGAATCCAGATAGACACAAAGAATATCTCGCCAGAGATGCTGAAAGGAAGTGAAAACATTATGCATCAACTTCCAACAAGAAAACAGATAATGAATTGAATTGTGTATTTTGTATTGGCATTATAAGATAAATGTATTACTTTGCAGTTATATCTTGTACAGAATGTATTGCTTCATGTCAAAAAATTATGTCCTCTCCAGAAGAAATATGTGATTTTCTTCATATTTTTCATTGTGGTGGTAAACTTTTATTTTCAGAGATAAATTAGTAAATTTTTCAGAATATGTAGAAAAGTACATGTAGTTTTAAAGTTTTGTACTAAATTCCATAATATGCAGTGCTATTAGTGACAGTGGTAATTAATACATATCTTTTTCTGGATATTTGAAACTTAGTTGTCTTTTATTGATATTTCTACAAATATACTTCATTTTTATACTGAATCATAATTCCCGTAATGGAATAATACTTGTGGAACATATGGAAACCACTGAAGTTTGATAGTGTTGTTATTTTGTGGTTATAGTTGAATTGTATTAATGACTGTTGTAGTTTAAAAAATACTCTCCAAACATCCTTGGGGTATTAATTATTTTTAATAAGAAATATTCATTCAGATGCTCCAAAAATTTGGATTTAAGTATTGTAAACAACAATGTTGGATTTGGAGAAATAAAATATAAAAAAATAAACCAAAGTCACCTGCAGGGTGACCCGTATCTTGCCAAAAGGTGACCACGTGTGACTTCTTTAAGGTCACACTGAGGTGAACAGAGCTGCTATCCACCAGGAGCGACTCCTTGAGGAATATCTGCCTACGAGAGATTCCGATGAGAATCGTTCTACAGAGTAACCATGAAAAATATGCTTTTGCCTCAATGTCACCAAATGACGTCATAATGTCTCAAGCTTGACATATCTAGAAAGCACTCATCGAGGTGTTCAATTTGAGGTACTACACGATATGGTTCCTAAAACTTGAAAATTTGACCTGAGGCGCTAACCATGAAGGTCAAGGCCAATCGCCACCAAAAATTAATCAGCTGAGCGCCAGACCATGAACTATATTCCCATGAAGTTTGAAGACGATCCGATCAAAATTACTCAAAAAATAAGGGTTTCGTCAACTCCCCTGATTTGCGACAAAGTGACCTTGACCTTTGACCTTGACCTTCAAAATTTTATGCGCTGAAAGGGACCTCTATAGGCCTCTGCTATGCGAAGTTACAAAAATTTCCAATGATAACTGTGCTCTGCAGAGTGATTTATACGTGTTTACAGACCAAAAAAACAAAAAACATATGAAGGTCAAGGCCAATCGCCACCAAAAATTAATCAGCTGAGCGCCAGACCATGAACTATATTCTCATGAAGTTTGAAGACGATCTGATCAAAATTACTCAAAAAATAAGGGTTTCGTCGACTTCCCTGATTTGCAACAAAGTGACCTTGACCTTTGACCTTGACCTTCAAAATTTTGTGCACTGAAAGGGACCTCTATAGGCCTCTGATATGCGAAGTTACAAAAATTTCCAATGATAACTGTGCTCTGCAGAATTTTTCATACGTGATTACAGACAAACAAAAAAAAAAAAACATACAAGCTAACTAACATATCTTACAAAAACTTCGTTTTGGCAAGATAAATATTGAGTTTGAATTTTTAGTGGTTGTGAGACAAACTTGGTGCCCATATACAGTGACCTTTGCACCCCTCTGGTCAGCTCACTGAATCTGATTCGTACATGCTACCCTATGTGGAAACAGTTTTAAATTCTAAACTAAACCGTCATTCCTGAGCAATCCCCTCAACAGAGGAGGAGGGGTGGAGGAGCCGGGGGAGGAGTGGGAGAGAGAGAGCGGGAGAGGAAAGGGGGGCAGGAGAGGGGAGGGGTCGGAGAGAGAGGGGTGGGGGGATTCCGGCAGATGTAACGCCCAGTTTAACGGCCATCCGAGAAACGGCACACACATTGATGAATCACTCTGCCTGTGAAACACTAGGATGACAGTTTATATCTGGCTTGGGATTCAAACCCAGGCTCGACAGCTTTGAGCGAGCATGTATACTTCCTGGCTCTCCTTCCCTGATGTGGCAATTATTTGCTTTGTAACGATTGAAAACATTTTTTTCTCGTGGTAATCATCAAATTTATTTTGCCTTCCCAACTCTGGAATCAAACCGCGGTATCATCATCAAAGCTTGAAGAGGACTCGTCAAGTGGCTTCACCAAGAATTCCAACGAAACGGTTGAAGAAACTTTAAAAAGTGAAACATTTAATATTGTATATATATCTGTCTACGTTGAAATGACGGGTTGTATAATGGAAGAAGATTGTACTTACAAAAAGAGCAAACATGATGTCAAACAAAATTGCACATTTTTAGTGAGCGAACCACCGCTCGACGCATTGTACAGCCAAATGCAGGTGAGTGGGCCCTGAACTTTGGTCAAGTCGATCAATAATTCAGTGACTGCGAATATTGTAGACCACTCACAAGGTGGCTTAAGCACTCAAGCAAGCACTCCAACAACACCCGTGTACGATGGGTATGGGGGACAGGACGGATCACAATACTCTGTTGCGGTAGTTTCTTTAAACTAGCATATACCCGTGCTCCGCACGGAGTCGAATGGGTGACAAAAGGTGGATGAGGCATAATAGTTGATGTTATGGGAAGCTGGGGAGGGTGTCATTAGGGATGTGATGCACTATGGTTACCTGTCTTTAGTTTTCTAAAGGACCTCCCTGTGGATGACATTTTGGGTGAGTGTCTTGTTGCTGAATAGTCCTTGTGAGAAATTATTGTCCACTTTGATAGATATATAGGAGTAACCTCTTGCACGTGAAAATGCAACATATAGTTGGCCATGGGAGAACACGGGGGCTGGGAGGTATATTTCGAGTTTGTCAAATGTTTGGCCCTGGGATTTGTTTATGGTCATCGAGTATGCGAGTCTGACTGGAAATTGTATCCTCTGCAGTGTGAATAGAAGCTTGGCGTCTGATGGGGCAAGTTTAACTCGCGGGATGAGGACTGTTTGTGTGACGTGGCTTCCTGTGAGGATTTTGGCATCTCGTACGTGCTCATGGAGGTGTCTAATGTATAGTCTTGTGCCATTGCACAGTCCTTTGGTAATGTCTAGGTTGTGTAATAGCATGATTATTGCACCTGGTTTTAAAATGAGGCGATGCGGTGGCATGCCGGTTGGGGTGATAGAGTGAAGGAATTCCATGGGGTAGTTGTTGGCTTCATTTTCATCATGTGAGATGGCCTTGTCTGCACTGGTGTAGGTTTTTGGTAGACCTGGGAGTTTTTTTTATGACTTTGTCATTCAGCGTCAATGTTGTCTCATTGAGTGGTGTCAGAATCACAGTGTTGGACAGTGCCTGAGGATCAGTTAAATTTGTGAACACAGCATCCACTCTGTTATCTTTTTCGGTGATGATGTTGCACTGGGGTGGGATTTCGATGGATGATGGTGGTGCATTGGTCAGCTGACTGTGGAGTTCGCCGTTGCCTAATTGTAGGAGCCATTGTGCATAGTGTTGTTGATTTTCATGTGTCCTCATATTTTTTGTCAGCTTCACAATCTTGAAATGTGGCCATAGTGCGGAACGTTTGAGGCAGTTTTCAATAATGACAGTTTGTGATTATTTTGGAACAGGTAACACTTGGTGAAAGTCTCCTCCCATGAGGAATGCTATTCCTCCGAATGGGGCATTTATGCCAGTGATGTCTTCTAACATTCTGTCGATTGCTTGGAGAGCATTTGCTGGGACCATGGAGGCTTCATCAACAATGAAGAGAGAGACTGATGGGAGGTAATGGGCTGCTTTGATACTGGAGAAATGTTGCAGGTGCTGGTGTCTAGGACTAGCACAGGAAGTTTGAAGAGATTGTGGACAGTTCTTCCTCCAGAGAGAAGTGTGGCGGCAATTCCTGTCCATGCAGATGATGCAACTTGGATGGATTTACTCCGGAAACAGGTGATGAGTGTGTTATACACTGTTGTTTTGCCACTCCCGCCTGTACCATCTAAGAAGTAACATCAACTGGATGGTGTATGGTGTTGAGAAAGTGAAGCCAGATCTTGTAGCACTTGGTCAACTAAGGTGCGTTGGTCTTTGTTGAGGCGCATTAAATGGGTTTGGGCTTTTTCAGTTTCTGCTGCAATATCGATGTCTTCTGAGGGGAGATGTTCAGTATTGAGTGGGTTAACATCTGGTAGTCCTAATGCTGATAAACTTGTACCATTTTGTTGCAGAGACATGTTGATATCTTGAAGGTCTAATTGTGTCGCTATGTGGGTGGAATATTGGCGATGGGTGTAATCTTTAATCATGGCATTCTGGTGTTTTTCCCAAAGTTGCTGGGGGTTGGTTGGGTCACAATATATACAAATGGTGGTGAAAAGGGATCGCAGCTGTTGCGGCATTTGGAGGAGAGTTGCTTCAGAGAGAGCTTTATTCAATTCGGTGTCATCAATCAGGAGGTGTCTACGTATACATGCTTCTTTGAATGTGTCAGAGACTTGGTCGTCAACTGTTCGCAGGTCTTCAAATGAGGTTGGGCCAGGCACGTGGAGCAGAAGGAGATGGAGACGGTATCGTTCCATGTCTTTGGGGCTGACGGAATACATGCGACCTATAGTGGTTTCAGCGCCTCGTTGTCTTGGTCGCCATTCTTGTGTGGATTTGTTGAAGACATAGTGGTTTGGCAATTGATGATAGCAGAGGTCAGTGGGTTGCTGTATGTTGAGTTTGAAGAATGCTGTTAGCATTGTGTCCTTGTTGGTGGAGGCTTCTGCTGCAGCAATGTGGTTTCCCGGGGTGAAGTAAACTGGTTGCTGGCTGGGTAGATGGAGGGCGAGCCTGATGATGGCATGAGATTGGTGGTGCATTTTGTATTCAGCCATTCTCCAATAAGCCTCTGGTACGCTGATGTATCTGGCATCAATGACGGTGGCAACTTCGTAGTGATGGAGCTGATTAGTATCTGTGACCTGGATGTCGGCGCAGTCGTGGCCTTTGTAAACATACTTAAATAAGTATTTTCCACTCTTGATTGTAGTGCAGGCCTCGAGGTTGATATGGGCTTGGTATTTCTGGGATAAGTCGGGGTTGTACGGTACAATCCATCGGTTGTCTACTTGGTGTCGGCCGATGGTGATTGTGCGACCGTTATCTGACCTCTTATACAGTGGGTAGCTATCAGTTGCCAGTGCAGTTGTTTCCCGGAACTCCTTAGGATAGTCCTTTGTGCATTTGTCGTCTCACATACATGGTGCGTGTTTATTGAGGAGTCCACATGGACCGTGAACCATGGTTGCCTTGATGACTTGGAACAACTCGGGATGTTGTGTTGGATCAGGTATTTCTGCTGATATAATGCTGTCGATGTCAGCTGGCTCTCTTAATTTGCTATTGTCTGCCAAAATGATGAGTAGATGACCATGTGGGAGACCACGTTTTTGGAACTCGATCACATAGATATGGGCGACCGGTTTGCCGAGTCCATGTTTTTTAGCCGCGTCTCGCGTAGCGAACGCTGGCTCTAAGAGAGCTCTGCGTTGTTGTTGTTGTTGTTGTTGTTGTTGTTGTTGTTGTTTGTCTTCTTCTTCTTCTTCTGGTGAAGACAAAACCTTAAAAACTTGGCTCTTTTATATACAGAATCTGAATCTCCTTAAATACTAAACACCTGTACACATCCTCGCATTGATGGTTCCTTTTGAGAGCGTCTATCATGAACTTTTAAATATATTCGGACATTTGCTTTAAAGTTTCTAAAAGTTCATGTTACTATTTAAAGATTATTCCATTTAATGTGTTGTAATTTCGTAAATACACTATTTTCTCGTCATGAACGAGGAGCCTCCATGACGGGTCTTGCTATTGGCTCCATCAAGGCACGTGACGAAATATCGGAAGTTGTTGTTATTGTTATTGTGATCAAAATGCTGATGTTTCGACTTTCTGTAATGAATTTTTAGCCGCGTCGCGTTGTGAACGCTGGCTCTAAGAGAGCTCCGCGTTGTTGTTCTTCTTCTGGTGAAGACAAAACCTTTAGGACACGGGTCTTGGACACATTTGTCCTTGTTTTCTTATGTCCATCATGAGTTCTGAATGTAGGTGCTGTTGAAACACTCTGACAACAATGTCTGGTTGATCTTGCGCTTGTTGGCCAGGGAGGAGGGCTTTTTGTACATCTTGGCATTTGGGATTGCATGTAAAAGTGATGAATAAGTTTGGTTTTCCGAATTTAGCAACAATGGCCATGGCATCCTGGTAGTTTTGTTGCATAGCGCAATGGTTCTCAACCTGGGGGTCGCGGGAAGGTTGTCAAAACAAATAAACAAACAAATATATTGTTACGAATTTTGGAATTCGATTGCACACAACATTCAGGTTTCTTTAGTCAGTTATGTCGATAAGTGCTTGTTCCCTAGATAGCTCACCTTCCATTGTTTAATGGGCAGAAATTGATTAGAAGCGCTGTGATTTAACTTAATAGTTAGGGAGCGATCCCAACACAATGGAGACGCCCCTCCCCCTCTTCTGCGAAGAGGAAGAAGAACCCTCCCGTCCTGAATCACAGGACGTAAACAACTCCCTCCCACCCGCGGTTGTGCGGGCACGGGGGGATGAGTCACGCCGGGAGCGGGGGAAGGGTGGAGGAGAATAAAGAAGAAATCCTCTGCTGTGTTCAGGCGGGCGTTTAGGGAGCTTCGGCTTCTGCTTGGCGAGGGTTGAGGCTTTTTAGTAAGCTTTTTGCTTCGGCTTGGCTCGGGTTCGGGCTTGGTTGTTTCAGCAGGCCTTCGGGTTCTGCTTGGCTCAGTTCGCTTATTGGGCTCTGCTTTGTTAATCGGAAGAAAGTTGAGCTGGTTGCTCGGCTCGGAGTTCTTGGTTCTCGCTTTGTTCATCGGAAGAGTTGCTTCGTTGGCTGGTTGTTTATCGGAGGAGCTGGTCGGGTTGTCGTGGTTCTTCTTTGGCTTGGTGGTCGAGGAGTGTCGGCCTGGTACAAGGGTGCTCGAGCTGGTACGAGCCTGTTGCTCTGCTTCGTGGCCTGGTTCGGCTGACTCTTCTTGGTTCGTGGAGCTCTTTGTTGTCCGCTTGGTTCCTGGCTTGGTGCGACTCATCGGCCTCATCTTGGAGGTGGTTCATCAGGGAAGTGACGCATCGACGGGAAGGATCGGCGACTCGTCTGACCAGCACGTGTTCAGAAGCGCGAGAGGATTCGCTGGAGCTCGGGAAGGATCGCGGCTCACGGCGATTGGATCCAGCTCGCTCTAGCTGGAGCCCGGGTCCGAGCAGCTTGAAGACCACACGAGGTGGAGAGGTTTGAGATAGGTTCTGGGTTTCAGCTCATCTGTCCTTCGAGCTGGAGTCTGTTATTAAAGGCATCAGCCACCATTTCTTGTGTGTGTGTGTGTGTGTGTGTGTGTGTGTGTGTGTGTGTGTGTACGTGTGTCCGTGGGCCCGTCTAATAAGTAGGAAACTGTTAGGTGCCTGTGTTGTATTCGCTTTAGGTTTTATTATTAGCTTAAGGCGGTTGGTAAGAAGGGGACTTTGGCCCCGACGTAAAAGGAGACATGAAGAAAAGCTTAAGGCGGTTGGTAAGAAGGTGACTTTGGCCCCGACGTAAAAGGAGAAACGAAGAAAAGCTTAAAGGCGATTGAGTAGAGCGGGACATTGATCCTACACATTAAAGAGAGAAAAGAAAGCTATCAGGCGGTAGGCAAGAAAGGGGGATTTCAGTTCCGTGATAAAAGGAGAAAAGACTAAAGGTTTAGGCTAGTGACAAGTTAAGAACATAAGATGGGGAATAACTCTTCAAGGAACAGAGTTACCCAAAGGAACAACACTTACAGTTATCGGTGAAAGCAGAAAACACTGGAAAGCGTTAGCAGCGTGGCTGACGGAGTCACAAGCTGAGACAGGACGTAAGCGATTAGATTCAGAGGGAATCTTGAACCAACGGAAAAACACAAGGCTAACGAGTCAGGAGAAGGGCTGTTTGTAGAGTTAACTGTTTGGATGTATTTGTGAATGCAATGTGGTGGGAGAGGTTGAGTTTTGCGTTAGACGCAAGTTGAGTGTTCCAAACTGGAACTTGTATGTGTGAAACAACTTGTAATGTCATTGAGAGTGTTTTTACCAAAGTGTGTGTGTGTGTGTGTGTGTGTGTGTGTGTGTGTGTGTGTGTGAATTTGATAGGGAATGTAAAGATTGTTCGTGAATGGCTGAATATCATGGACTCATGGTGTTATTTATGACTGATAAAATAATATTAATTAAAGTGGGAATTTGAGATTTTTGCTTCAATTGACGTTACGGGTTCATTTTAAAGTTAATTTAAAATTCTGTTTTCATTTTTGGTAGTCATTTTGCATATTTAATACTTGATTGTCGAAAATTTGGAGAAACAAACTGATATTTTATGGGGTTTCTGCGAGTCACGTGATGCCGCGGGATCGTGACAGGCACCACAAAAACCTGAGAATTGGCCCGTCGAGGAACTACGTATCGTGAGGGTCTACGAAATAAATGATAACATTTTACAAGGTTTGGGGACGCCCTTTACAGGGTTCTGTAAAAATTCCGAGAAAAAAAAATGAATGTTTTAACATCTAAAATGTTTGTCACGTGATCGCAAGCGATCACAAGCGAGTCAGTGAGACGCAATGCTTGTGCGTGTGCACGATGACGTAATCGCTCATCGGCCCAACGTGCTTTGTCAAGCTTGAAAGCGCAATTAAAACCCTGCTGTGAACGTGCCTGCTTGTCGAGCGATGTACGAGAATTTCTCAAGGCGGCTGATCTTGGAAATAGTGGACAAACTAGATTTGGAAGAGGAATAGCTTTGTTGTAAAATTAATTAATAAGGACATTAACGTTGCTGTTTCAAAAGATCGCTCGATTTTTATATTTTGGGAGTGAGTGCACGCGCTCTCGGGACAAAGAAACGACAATACTTTGAAACAAGGCTGTAATATATTGTTGCGAATTCGTGCCCGCCGGCGTGCGAACGGCCACGTAACTCAAATCGCGGCACGTCGCCCACCGGACTCACAATTCTGTCGTGACCCTCTCAAAACAACGCCAGGAGCTAGTCACGGGTGGGCCTTTCGGCCTCACCATGATCGTGCCAATCGGCCCCCCGCGTGGGATAGGGTTGTTCGCCAAATTCGACCTACCTAAGTACCCACGCGGAGGGTAGACCGGGCGATCACACCTCGCCGCAGGTCGACTCCGGATACGGGCCACTTAAGCGACCCGTTCCCTACTATCGGGATAACCGAGCGGTGTTATCGTCAGCCTCGACGGTTCTGATTAATTATCGGGCGTATTAAGCCCACTACCAACCCTTTACGTGAAGCAAGATGGAGATTCAATTGAAGAAAAGACGAAGCGAAACGGGAAAACAGTTCAACATGATGCACATTTATTCCGCGGCACACGGAGAGCACACATATACAATTAAACAGAATGCACATATATCAAATGCTACAAAAGAAACACAACAATGCAGATCTACAACCGACTACGCGAGCACACGGCAACACTTACACAGTTTTACTTTACAGACGGCGCCAACAACACATTTACTCAAAAGCAAAAGAAAAGGGCCACCCTCAAAGACAAGGGGGCAGACGGAGCCTGTGGGCCAATATTTGCGCGGGACCTGAAAGAGCAGTCAGGTCTGCGAGACCGGGTGGATCCTACCCGTGTCTTTGTGATGAGCCGCAAATGTGGCGGCGCGGTGGTGCCCCGACTTCGTGCTCCTTCGTGGGTTTCGTTGGCACTGCTTGGTGTGGGGTGGGAACGGGGCCCCCTTTTCGCACTATCTTAGCGCGGGGGAAAAAAGGGGGGAAATTGTTGATGCTCTGGGGAAAGAGTATAGCTGGCTTGCTTGGATCCCATGACGAGCGATTCCACCGCGACCTCGTCGCCGACCGCCGTCTTCCTTGCCTCGGACCTGAGCTCTTCGGTCTCTTCCCCAATTCTCCTCAGCCGACTGCAGCAAACCACCTGTACGCCCTCGCCTCCCGACTCCACTCCGCGCTCCAACCCGACTGCCCCCAAACTCTCTTCGCCCTTCCAAGGCCGACTCCCTGCTCCTCCAAGGCCGACTCCGCTCAAACCGACCCTGCCCAAACCGACTCGACCCAAACCGACTCTGCCGCCGCCACACTCTGCCGCTGCCACACTCTGCTCTCCAAAACTGACTCTCCTGTGATTCGCCCCGCGCTCGGCGCTTTATAGGCCGGCAGGAGAACCCATATGCAAATTTCTGGATCAGAACGAGCTCGGGGGTGGAGCCACGCTCGCCCATTGGACGGAGAAAAAGGGGCGTGAACCTCCCCTGATCCTAGAATTTGCATATCTCCATTCTACACCAACGCGCATGGAGGCGGGGCCAAACCGCCCCGCGCTTGCTGATTGGACGGATCAGAAGTGGGTGTGTAGCATTCCTGATCCGAATTCTCCTTGGAAAGGCCGCATTTTTCACTCGCGGCTCGGCACGCGTCCCTTACGAGCCCAGGACAGCCTGACGCTCCGTGCTCACAGGTGGTGCGGGAATGGCCGGAGAAGGAGAGAGGTGAAGGTGGTGGAGGGTTTATGGTGGTGGTTTATGGCCATGGTGCCGTTTGGAATGGCGGTGATGCGATGTTTGCGGGAGCGAGTTGTGAAGGTAAAGATCGTGGCTGTTGACGTTGTTGTTGTGAAGCGGCGTTGTGGTTGGTGGTTGTTGTGTGATGGCGCTTGAGACATGGTTGGTTCAAAATAAAGATAGAACAGAAAAACGGCTATCTCAAAGGGTCGCAGCCCGAATGAATCACATTTATTCCCTCTAAACAACGGGTTTGGGCTAACTGCACATACACTTACAGAGATATCTCACCTACGGGACCTGAATGGTGGTTTGCAAATTTCCTCAACTGCAACAATATGTTGGTTCTGGTTGTTGTTGATTGGGCTCCGTGACCGGAAGGGGGAATTAAAAAAACGCCACTTCCGGCCCGGCCCAGCGTGGTGATTGTGTCTGGTGGGTGCTTCGTGTGCTGGTTGGCACCGGAGGAGAAAGATCTATTGTTGATGGTGAGTGTTGTGGATTCGAAACGCAGCCATCGTGGGCCTTGTCAAGGGAGCGTTCCGATCCTCTGCCTGTCGGGATCGAGCTTTTTGTATAGAAGCGGACAGAAAAGCATGTCTGTTGTCTTTATATGAGCCTCTATCTGTCAGGATAAATTCATTGGATTCGGGAAGCACCAGCGGAGTGAGTTGCAGGGAGTCCTGGGTGCGGGCTTCGATGGAACATGAGTGGTAATTAACATTGGGTTTGTTTCCGGGTTGGGACAAGCCTTGTTCAGGTAAACAAATGATAAAATACAAATTGCATACGTAATATATAGATGGACGGAAAAACACGAACTGTATGGAAAATCATTTAATGACAGTCATGGCAGTAGAGTTAGTAACAGAGGCATCGTAACTGTCAACAATGCTTTCGTTCATAGTTTTGTTAATAAATTGTAACATGGCTTCATTTAGGTGTCATCGCAGCGGAGTTAAAGGTGAGAGGAATGGTTGCTTAGCAACGACATCGATTTGAAGGAGTGGAATTGCCTTTGCACTGTACTGTCTATTATGATGACAACGAACCTATGGATCGGCAAGGAGGGAGCGGCGGTAGAGGTGGAACTAATCGCCGAAGAACGTGAGCTAATGAAGCACAGAGAAGGACTAACACCGCACGTCTCAATGGCAGTTAGTAAAGGACATAGTGCAGGGGAGTTAGGAAGAATGGTGACCAGATTGAGATGCGCCCCAGAACCACAAGATGGGGGCAATGAAAACCGGAACACTTTACAGGCCGTCAGACAACGAGATGGATGGAAGGTATGCTTGCCTGATCAAAATCTACAGAGTGTGCAGTAAGGTCTTCGGCCTTCACATCCACTCACCACGCACCCAGAGCAATTTCCAGTCCTGCAGGCTCTAGTCATGGTGGGAGCCTCGTACGGAGGTACCATTTAAAAAAAAAATAAAAAATAATCTTTCACACAAATACTTGCCATTATGTTGCAGTTGACTGCAGTGTTCAGTGCAGTGGCATTCTGTACAGGTTTGTGGCATTGGAGCGGTTGGCTGTGCCACGTAGCCGGGGTTTGTGGTTGGCTGTACCGTCTGGGTTTGTGTGGGTATACTCTGTGATGTTCGTGCAATGACAACGTTGCTTGACGCATTCCTCAGGCCCCCCTTGACGACGCATAGATGGCGCATGACTGTATTTCTATTCGGGTTCATGTAAGAAATAATTGAGAATATGGCAGAGTTAAAAACAAGTCCTGGTATGGAATGCTGGTTGGAATCTTGCAATGGGAGTGTGGGAGAGGATGTGATGACCGTTTTTACAGCCATTTTTCCCTGCTGTGCAGGGGTTGGCTTTTTCTTGAGGCAATGTTTTATGGCCGGATGCCCTTCCTGACGCCAACCCTGGTCACCTCTTACGACACACAGGGATATGGTACACCGGCCCAGTACACTGGTACTCAATTCGCCGACCTCGGAAGGATGACAGGCTGTCAACCCCCTGGTGTTAATTCAGCAGCCAATGGGGCTTGAACTCAGGACCCTGGGATCCCAAGCCACCACTGGGAGAGGATGTGACAGGGCAGAATAAACCCCTACACTGCACGATGTGCTCTGATGGTTCGAATGGGGGAATGTGAATCATGCGGGTGAAGTGCAGGGTGTGTTTGGGATGAGGGTTAAGATCGCGGCTGCTATGGACGACTCTGGAAGGGTCAGTCAATTTAATTAATCTAAGAAAGAGATTGTGGCATCTTGGTCTGTGGAATATAAATTCAATGATTTATTATATTGTAGTTGTGATACAGGGTAGACATTAAGTAGGGATTTGTGAATACCTCTTGTTTGAAAGTGGGACAAGGTAATAACTTCCCATCATAGAAGCACACGTCACGTGGGCGACGAGGCTGATTATGATCTCTCTGTCCCGTGTGTGCCAGCCGTTGCAGTAGCAATATACTGTATATATTTATTTTTCTATTCGGGCCACTCCGTGGGTGGAACCCCAAAGGAGGACTACAGTCAAGAGGGGCCTCGTGGAGGAGGAGGTCGGGCAAATAGTCAACGGAATTCAAGGCAGACTCTGAGCTTGCTCTGCTGGGTGTGGTTACTGAGTTTGAACACATCATGGACCAGTTTGCATTAGTGAAGCAAGGAGTTTTAATTTGTTGATTGAAAGATTAATGATTTTTGTACTGATGTTGTGGTAACATTTATTTGAGAGATGAGTGTCAATTGTTTGGATCAGGGGTGCGGTTTCGGGTTGCCAGAGGTGTTGTTGGTGCATTGTGTGGATGGATGCAGGGTGACATCTTGGTCCTTTTGGTGGTACTTGGCTGTTGGTTGCATCATCGGTTGGGGCATGGCTGTGCCGTTGATGCGGTGCCTCCAGTTACGGGCTGAGTCAGCCCTCTGGGGTTGGTACTGTGGTAAATGGGATTTGAGCTCGGGACTCTAGGATTCCAAGCCACCACTCGAGGTGATAAGCCAAGATTAGATTATAATTGTGGTAAAGTGTCTGTAAAATATATGGGAAAATACATGAAGATTAATTCTTGTACTGTGCTAACAAAAGAGTGTGGAAAATTTGGGCGAATTGTACAAGCTCTGCTATTGATGGACAGTAGCAATATGAAGACATTTTGAATTGCAGGCAACTAACATTATGATCGGAAGATGTTTGCCATTGAGCCCAGCCTCCATACTGCCAACCGGTGACGACGGAGGAAGCTCATGTGTGTGAACGAGTGCTGATGGAAGAACCGAAGGCCAGACTGCTTTTGCAGGAAGTAATTCTGCGGTTTGGGATTCCAACAGGATTGTCATCGGACCAAGGAGGGTCCTTCACGGCAAGAGTAATGATGAAAAGAGCCGAGGGCTTGGGCATTACAACACGCAATGCCACAAGGGGGCTCTCGCCCCACTAAATAATAACAGGATGCCCTATGCAGTTACCGGGCTCTGCTCCCCCGGATATGGGACTGGTCTTGCATGACTGATGGAATGATGGATTATTGTGAGGAGCTAACTGCTACCATTAGGAATTTTCACTCACAGGTGCAGGAAGCGCTACCGATACCAGCTGGAGGTTCTTTGCATGATTTTCAACCCACTGATCGGGTTTGGGTGAAAGAATTCCTGCAGAAGAACGCCCTGCAGCCCAAGTGGACTGGACCTTACACTGTACTGTTGACCATGCCCTCCGCCGTTAAAGTGGGAGGTAAGAGTGCGTGGATACACCACTCACACTGTAAGCGGGCGCCCGAGGAGGCAGACGGAACGAGGGAACCAGAGGAGATAACCCCAACAGAGGTTCCGGCAGTGTCCGATTCAGTATTTTACCGGGACAGCGAAGAAGACGATGAGGTGGAAGACGTGATACCTCTTCAGGGACACTCTCCACCGCCACTGAACCAGGGGGAAGCCGGTCCGACAAGACAGGGTGAGATAGTACTGGGAGGCACACCGCAGGGGGATCTGGACGCCCCGCCAGACGCGGGACCGGAACCAGAGCCGGACACCCTGCCGAACGTGGAACAGGAAGGTATAGACAAAAGAAACATTGCAGTAACGGAGACAGCGACAGAACCTTTGACGACACAACATGCAACTCCTGGTACTGACACTATTCCTTTGCGGGGGGGACCTATCACTAGGCAACAAACTAACACACTCAAGCCGAAGAAACCATACACACTTCCGTGGCAAAGGGGGACACTGAAATGAACCGGTAGCAACCCAGCAGCGACATAGGAGGGAAGTGGCTGGAGAAAGAATGGTTAGCGGGTGAATACGCAAGGTTGGGGAAAACATATAACCAAGAACGAGATAAGGTAAAGATGTTTTCAAAGGAACCTGGTGAGACCGCACCACTCATTTCCAGAGGGCTGACAACCATCCAGCCACAGCAGCTCATAGAACTGTCCTGTGTCCAAGCCAAGGGAACTTACGATTTGGTAGAACGAAACGAGGAAATAAAATCGATTAGATGGTCTTATGCAATGACAAAACCTGTTGGGAGGACGTCAGAAAATGCAGAAAAGACAGAAGTGGCTTGGCAGAACAAAACGCAAGACAAAACCCAGCGGGGGCACTTTGCACAAATAGGATTCATATGGGGTCAACACGCATCTTTAATTACCCGAGTTCCATGGGCCTCTAAAGGAATCCTTTTGGAGTATAGTTGTGAAATCTTGTGAAAATACAGTAACCTCCCGGAGAAGAACACATTTCACTTCGAGGTATTTTCACCTATAAGGCTTGAAGCTCTCACTCGTGAGCGAGTGGAACGCAAGGAGGGTTACGCAGGGTGGAGACCTATATTTCATGACTGGGGAGACTGGTTACTGCATCTGGTAGGGGCAGCACTCTTAATCGTCGTGGGAATCATTTTTGGAGTATTTCTGATCAAACGTCTCATTACCATTTGTCTAAAGAAATGCTGCGCCGCTTCACCCCTCACACAGGCCATTATTATAATTAACAGCGAACTCTCGAAGACGGTCTGGCTAATAATGGGGAGGAAGACGCCCAGGGCCTCGAAATGGGAATCCAGGGTCTAGGTCTCCAACCGTTCCTCTTTGTTAAAACAGATGACGAACACAGGAGAGAGTGCGTGTTGCTTTTGTCTTCCAGCGCAAGACGCGACTCCTGCGTTGGACGTGCTTACACCCGTGCATTGAGTGTTCCCACTGCTACTTGCTTATGAAGAATTGCCTAAATAATATATTGCCTGTAATATTGTGCAGACTTATATTGCCTTTAATATTGTGTGGACTAAACATAAAATTCGTATAAGACAACTTAATGGGAGACATGTGGCAGTAGGCAGGATAAAAAGGCAACAGAGGCTAACCTGGAACACCGGCAGTTGGGTATTTCTTACTTGGGGAATGTTGATGGCATTCCACGGCATTCGCAAATCCCGTTTGGCAGGCGCGGGGGCCTAGGGGTAGCCGCTACAGGAACCAAATAGAGGTCCACTCGGTGGGCATCGGGTATGGCTGGGTATGGTCAAATATGACCAAGGAGGGAATGTGAGAAGTAGTACAATTGGTAATATTTGGCCCAGAGCAGAACATTTACTAATTGCATTTTAGTTGGCTCTTCGAATCCAAACTAGTCCCTTAAAATGCTGGAAATGTATTTTAACCAAGCCCCAGTGCTCTCCCTGCCTTCGTTCGGCTGGCAAGCTGCATATATAACTGGTCTTGCTTGATCTGCTTTACATCCTACATTCCACAGCCCACCTACCACAGTTAGTTCTGGGAACAGCGAAGGCTTTATCAACAGGTGTCAGGGATGATTAGCAGCTTAAGGGTGGGAGGGCTTGAATGGTATGTGCAAAGATCGCTGTGTTGCAAGATCTGGGGTCTGTCTCAAGGGCCTGAGGGAGGGGAGAAAAGGAGCCCACTGCCACATTTATTTCTTTATTATTCCTTTGTTTCTTGGTCCACACTTTTAGTACATACCCGGTTCCACTTTAAAACTCCGCCTTGGGATAAAAGATATATAAGTGTGTGCTTGTAGTATGAACTTTAATGTGATGTGATTCGGAGGCCCACCGTTGTTGGTTGTGGTCGTTGCGTCGCATCCTATATGCGTAGTGCCATCTTCTGAAATAAATTGTATCATTCGAGAACCCTCATTCGACTCTGTCATCATACTCGGCCGGGTGAAAGAGTCACGACAATGATAGAGATTGGTTAAACATTTTTTTCAGAACCTAGAACACCAGTGTGTTTGTGACCTGTATGGTAGTGATGGGGATAATCTTATGGTCAAAAGGACCAACAAGTGATACTCATGAAAATGTTTGCATGTGATATTAATATTGGGGGGGAGGGGGGGAAACTTTTGTTTTGAGATTACAATTTGAGAATCCTTTTACCGAAGGACCTTGTTAATGTGGGGGAAAAATTTATATTATTGTATTCTAAATTGTAACAAATGGAGTTTTAGAAATGTAAGTTTTATGCTATAAGTTGAATTGGCTGTCCTTTCTGGCCAAGAGTATTTTGCCCTAAATGTTGATAAATGTCTTGGTCTGGAGTGGTGTGACCTGAGCTGATAACAGCGTACCTTTGCCTCGAAATGTACGAAGCGGCTTCTCGTCTAAAGGACACGTCTGCAGTCTGGGTTGATAGCCCCCACCACTCTCCCATGAAAGTATAAAATGCTTTGAAATGTAAAATTGTTTCAGTGCAAGTACCTGAGGAAGTATTAGAATCTCAGTGGCTTGTGCTCCTTGGAACTGACCAAGTACTAAGTTAGAATAAAACTCTCTGATGTTATGTGGAAGTGAATTGAATCGGGTTGGTCTAACTGTTAACTAAAGTAAGAATAAATGAAATAGAACCAAGTAATATTGCAATCAATGAGGATGCTTAAATTCATTGTACGAGGGTGAGAAGTGTATGGAGTATAATTAGAATAATAAATTGTTTCACAAGGAAGGACTTGTGTGGACATCGGTTATCAGTGTCAATGGGTTTTATGCAGGACTTTATAACCAAATCGGACAAACGTTAAACTCTGTCTGAAGTCAAATAGGATTCCACAATCGGCCAGTAGAATCCTTCAACAATCACAACGGAGTGGGTTAAAAAAATCCACATCATTAATCTGTTAATTGAGGATAGAGAAAAGTTACTGAGAATTGAATCAAGATAATATAATGGCAGTTGTTCTGGAACTACTTGTGAATGAAACTGTAAATTGCTTGGCAGATATGAATGTTAAATGGTAACTGTGCAAAATCGAATCGCTTTGGATTCGGTACTTGAAAGAAGTAGCTAACTTTTATATGTTTGGTGAAAAAATTATTGATTGCAAATTAGAACCCTGATAGAGACTGTTGCCCTTTCTACATGTAAATAGCAAATGAGATGAATGTTTTGAGTTTACATACAACTGAGATTTATGTATATTTTAGCATGTCATTTAGGGAAATAATAAGGAAAGAGATAAAATATTGATAATGCAAGTTGAATGCTTGTGCAAGAACCTTTGTCAGTCTTGTTGAGATACATGAGCCCATGACGTTTACTGATGGCATGTTTAATCAATGTTAACCTTGATTTTGTTTGTTTCGGAGTGTTGAAAGCAGTTGAACCATGCAATGTACCATTTTGTCTAGTGAAGCTTTGGAAAGAACTTCCACCAAAAGGTTGGATGATGGAGAGAACCCAGATTTGGGTGATTGGGCATTCAACATGTGATCATGAAACTACCCCCTTCCTGAGGAGATAAGATGAGCAATGTGGAAAAAAAAAACCCACTGAGGAGAAGGTTGAGCAAAGTCTTAACGTCGCCGTTATGTGGTGCCGGCCTGGAGGAATGTCCTCAGCCACACTCTCGATTGCTGCTCTGCAAATACATCGTGAACTTGCTGTGGTTGCTTCAATGCACGACGAAGGCCCTGAAGGTCCACACGGCGAGTCCTCTGCAACATGTGTTCAGTGGTGCGGGTGGGGGCTCGTGCTGCCATCGCAACTGCATCTAACGTGCACAGCTCATTTGGTGAATCAAACCTGATTGCACAAACTTCTGTTGCGGGGCCCCGGGCTGTGCTGGAGCTGGATATCTGTTCACCTCTCGAGTCCTTTTCGTCTCCTTCAACCCAGTGTCAGGTCCAAGCTCGTACCTGCCAAGATCTACCTTCTCTTCAGCTCAAGGAGTGCTTCGACTGTGTTTCCCCTTGGGTGCTGATCTACACCCTGACCTGTTTATCTTCTGACTTCGGGTAGAATGTTTCATTGTGTGACATGCTGATGAACAGGCCATGAATTAAATGGAAACGCACTCACTCACCGAGCTCGGACACTATTGAAGTGGTCGTTATCCAGCATTCTTCTGATATGAGCACTCGCTGCCATTGTTGATTGAACTGGTGTAATGTATTTTTTCTCCTCCAGGAATGGGTATGGTGATCATGTGTAATATAATTATTCTAAATTTCCCTTATAAGGAAAAAAAGTGGGGAATTGTGGAAGAAAATAATTATATTAATGTACTCTAAATTGTAATCGTTGCTGGTGTTTTATAAATTTAATTTTTATGCTGTAAGTCGAATTGGCTGTCAGTGATGTTTCCTTTTAGCCAAGAGTCTTTTGCCCGAAATGTTGATAAAAGGAATGTCTTGCTATGGAACAAAGTGACCTTTCTGATAACACCAACTTTGTTATGATTACATCATTTGCTTTTCACTAAGAAGATGAATTGCATTTTGGAGTTCTCGGGCTAATGTTTAACACCCCCCTCCACTCTCCCATGAAAGTATATAAATACCAGAAATTGTAATCTTGTTTAAGTGCAAGCACGTGAGGATGTATACCATCTCAGTGGGTTGTACTCCAAGAGAGTGCAAGCACGTTTGGATGTATACCATCTCAGTGGGTTGTACTTCTTGGGACTGGCCAAGTACCAAGTATAATAAAACTCTCTGATGTAATGTACTTTCACGTTGCGGCAAGTGAATTGATCGGTGTCTATCATTTGAATAACAGGATTTGCATCGAGTCGGTTAAACAGTTGATTAAAAGTAAATACAGGACCAAAGAAAACGTTAGGCAATAACTTCCACAACACTAGGAAATTTGTGCATGAACCACTGTTCCAAAATTTATTATTTGCTGGAATATCTACCAGCCGATCCTTCATAAAATACTTTACAACTAGTGGAATAAATAAAGTGCGAGATTTTATGGAGCCTTCCTTGAAGCGATGGTTGCCTGCTGACTGAAAAAATTGGATTGCGTTCAATGAGAGTAGTGGGTGAGGTCATGAGGATAGTAACCCAGACTTTTCTACATTTAAATATTGTTTAACAAAGTGACGAGTCTTGTGTGTTCCACGTCATGGGGAAAAAAACAATATATGGAATTTGTCGAAGTATGTTTACTGGGCTGTATGGCACCGTTAAGAAACCATTGGAAAGAGACTTTACCTGCAGGAGCTTTCCTTACTCCCAATTGGAAGGTGATCTCTGACCGTTGGTCGCATGGGAGACAAATTGGAGACTGGTCGATCAAGCCCTGGCCACACAGGTTTTACTACAGAAGTTTAACCCCCGTGTCTAATTCCTGCCCCTTTTGTATGAGTATCGAAAATCTGAATCATGTGTTTATTGAATGCAAGAGGTTGTCACCTCTGTTTCTTTACCTGAGTCACATTTTTTGGAAATTTAAAATTGTTTTTTCCTTTCCAATCTTTATTTATGGGCTCGCTTTCAACACTGGAAACAAATCTGTGGTTTTGCTTTTGAATTTTTTACTTGGAATTGCAAAGCTTGCAATTTATAAGACCTGAAAAGCCAGATTAGTGAAGAATAAAAATGAAAATGCACTTTTTTGTTTCAAAGGCATGGCGTCTGCTCATATAAAACGAGAACATGCATATCATGTAAACATGGGAAGTCTTCCTGTGTTTGAAGACTTAAGGTTGAATGGTGGTGTCCTGTGTAAATGTGTTGAGAATGAAGTTCACATTTTTTTGTGAGTTGTAACAATATTATTGATCCTTGAACTTTCATTGTTTTTCTGACGATGCTTGAGCACCTGAACTGAAAGAATGGCACTTGATACTCATGTGGTGATGCTTTTATGAACCTCAGCCAAATGGTGCCTCAATATATTTTCTTTGTTTAAATTTGCCCTGTGAAATGTTTTATACTTGAATAATAAAAGGACAGAAAAGAAAAAGTGTCTCTTTCTCTCCCCCTCTCCCTCCCCACCTCTCTCCTCTCCTTCCCTCCTCCCTCTCCTCCCTCTCTCTCCCTCCCACCTCCCTCTCCCTCCCTCCCACCCACCTCCCTCTCCCTCCCTCCCACCCACCTCCCTCTCCCTCCCTCCCACCTCCCTCTCCCTCCTCCCACCCACCTCTCCCTCCCACTCCACCTCCCTCCCTCCCACCCACCTCCCTCCCTCCCACCTCCCTCCTTCTCCCACCCACCTCCCTCCCTCCCACCCACCTCCCTCCCTCCCTCCCACCTCCCTCCCTCCCTCCCACCTCCCTCCCTCCCTCCCACCTCCCTCTCCCTCCCTCCCACCTCCCTCCCACCTCCCTCTCTCTCCCTCCCTCTCTTCTCCCTCCCACCTCCCTCTCCCTCCCTCCCACCTCCCTCTCCCTCCCACCTCCCTCTCCCTCCCACCTCCCTCCCACCTCCCTCTCCTCTCTCTCCCTCCCACCTCCTTTCTCTTCTCCCTCTCTCTCTCCCTCCCACCTCCCTCCCACTCTCCCTCTCTCCCTCTCCCTCCCACCTCCTCTCTCTCCCTCTCCCTCCCACCTCCCTCCCTCTCCCCCACTCCCTCTCTCCTCTCTCTCCCTCCCACCTCCCTCTCTCTCCCTCCCACCTCCCTCTCTCTTTCTCCCTCCCACCTCCCTCTCCCTCCCTCCCACCCTCCCTTCTCTCCCTCCCACCTCTCCCTCTCTCTCTCCCTCCCACCCACCTCCCTCCCTCCCACCCACCTCCCTCCCTCCCTCCCACCCACCTCCCTCCTCCCTCCCTCCCACCCCCTCCCTCCCTCCCACCCACCTCCCTCCCTCCCTCCCACCCACCTCCTCCCTCCCTCCCACCCACCTCCTCCCTCCCACTCCACCTCCCTCCCTCCCACCTCCCTACCTCCCTCCCACCCACCTCCCTCTCCCTCCCTCCCACCTCCCTCCCACCTCCCTCTCTCTCCCTCCCCTCTCTCTCTCTCTCCCACCTCCCTCTCCCTCCCTCCCACCTCCCTCTCCCTCCCACCTCCCTCTCCCTTTCTCTCTCCCTCCCACCTCCCTCTCTCTCTCTCTCCCTCCCACCTCCCTCCCACCTCCCCTCTCTCTCTCTCCCTCCCACCTCCCTCTCTCCCTCTCCCTCCCACCTCCCTCTCCCTCCCACCTCCCTCTCCCCCACTCTCTCTCTCTCTCTCTCTCCCTCCCACCTCCTCTCTCTCCCTCCCACCTCCCCCTCTCTCCCTCCCACCTCCCTCTCCCTCCCTCCCACCTCCTCTCCCTCCCTCCCACCTCCCTCTCTCCCTCCCACCTCCCTCTCCCTCCCTCCCACCCACCTCCCTCTCCCTCCCTCCCACCCACCTCCCTCTCCCTCCCTCCCACCCACCTCCTCTCTCCCTCCCTCCCACCCACCTCCTCTCCCTCTCCCTCCCTCCCACCTCCCTCCCACCTCCCTCTCTTCCTCCCTCCCTCTCTCTCCCTCCCCCCTCTCTCCCTCCCACCTCCCTCTCCCTCCCTCCCTCCCACCTCCCTCCCACCTCCCACCTCCCTCTCCCTCTCTCTCTCCCTCCCACCTCCCTCTCCCTCTCTCTCCCTCCCACCTCCCTCCCACCTCCCTCTCCCTCCCACCTCCTCTCTCCCTTTCTCCCTCCCACTCTCCCTTCCTCCCCCACTCCCTCTTCTCTCCCTCTCTCCCCCTCCCACCTCCCTCTCTTCTCTCTCCCTCCCACCTCCCTCTCCCTCCCTCCCACCTCCTCTCTCTCTCCCTCCCACCTCCTCTCCCTCTCTCTCCCTCCCACCCACCCACCTCCCTCTCCCTCCCTCCCACCCACCTCCTCTCCCTCCCCTCCCACCCACCTCCCTCTCCCCTTTCCCTCCCACCCACTCTCTCCCTCCCTCCCACCCACCCTCCCTCTCCCTCCCTCCCACCCACCTCCCTCTCCCTCCCTCCCACCCACCTCTCCTCTCCCTCCCTCCCACCTCCCTCTCTCTCCTCTCCTCCCTCCCTCCCACCTCCCTCCCACCTCCCTCTCTCTCCCTCCCACCTCCCTCTCCCCTCTCTCCCTCCCACCTCCCTCTCCCTCCCACCTCCCTCTCCCTCTCTCTCCCTCCCACCTCCCACTCTCCCTCTCCCTCCCACCTCCCTCTCCCCCTCCCACCTCCCTCTCCTCTCTCTCCCTCCCACTCCCTCTCTCTCCCTCCACCTCCCTCTCTCTCCCTCCCACCTCCCTCTCTCTCCCTCCCACCTCCTCTCTCTCCCTCCCACCTCCTCTCTCCCTCCCTCCCACCTCCCTCTCTCTCCCTCCCACCTCCCTCTCTCTCCCTCCCACCTCCCTCTCTCTCCCTCCCACCTCCCTCTCTCTCCCTCCCACCTCCCTCCCTCTCTCTCCCTCCCACCTCCCTCCTGACCTCCCTCTCTCCCTCCCTCCCTCCCACCTCTCCCTCTCCCTCCCTCCCTCCTCTCTCTCCCTCCCTCTTCCTCTCTCCCTCCCACCTCCCTCTCCCTCCCTCCTCCCACCTCCCTCTCCCTCCCTCCCACCTCCCTCTCTCTCCCTCCCACCTCCCTCTTCCTCTCTCCCTCCCACCTCCCTCTCTCTCTCCCTCCCACCTCCCTCTCCCTCCCACCTCCTCTCTCTCCCTCCCACCTCCCTCTCCCTCCCACCTCCCTCTCTCTCCCTCCCACCTCCCTCTCTCTCCCTCCCACCTCCCTCTCTCTCCCTCCCACCTCCCTCCCACCACCTCCCTCCCACCTCCCTCTCTCTCCCCACCTCCCTCCCTCTCTCTCCCACCTCCCTCCTCTCTCTCCCACCTCCCTCTCCCACTCTTTTCTCTCTCTCCTCCCATCCTCTCTCTCTCCCTCCCACTTCTCTCTCTCTCCCTCCCACTTCTCTCTCTCTCTCCCTCCCCACTTCTCTCTCTCTCCCTCCCACCCACTCCTCTCTCTCTCTCCCTCCCACTCCTCTCTCTCCCTCCCACTTCTCTCTCTCTCCCCTCCCACCCACTCCTCTCTCTCTCTCTCTCTCTCCCTCCACTCCTCTCTCTCTCTCTCTCTCCACTCTCTCTCTCTCTCTCTCTCCCTCCCACTCCTCTCTCTCTCTCTCTCCCTCCCACTCCCTCTCTCTCTCTCTCTCTCCCTCCCACTCCTCTCTCTCTCTGTCCCACCCCTCTCTCTCCCACCCTCTCTCTCTCTCTCCCTCCCCCTCCCACCCTCTCTTTTCTCCCCTCCCCCTCCCACCTCTCTTTCTTTCTCCCTCCCCCTCTCTCTCTCTCCCTCCCCTCCCACCTCTCTCTCCCCCTCCCACCTCTCTCTCCCTCCCCCCTCCCTCCCGCCCTCCCACCTCTCTCTCCCTCCCCCTCCCACCTCTCTCTCCCTCCCACCTCTCTCTCCCTCCCCTCCCACCCTCTCTCCCACCTCTCTCTCCCTCCCCTCTCTCTCTCCTCTCTCCCTCTCTCTTTCTCTTTCTCTCTCCCTCCCCCTCTCTCTTTCTCTCTCCCTCCCCTCTCTCTTTTCTTTCTCCCTCCTCCCTCCCTCCCCTCCCCTCTCTCTTTCTCTCTCCCTCCCCCTCTCTTTCTCTCTCCCTCCCCCCTCTCTTTCTCTCTCCCTCCCCCTCTCTCTTTCTTTCTCCCTCCCCCTCTCTTTTCTTTTCTCCCTCCCCCTCCCTCCCTCTCTCTCCCTCCCCTCCCACCTCTCTCTTCCTCCCCCTCCCACCTCTCTTCCTCCCTCCCCCTCCCACCTCTCTCCCTCCCCCCTCTCTCCCTCCCACCTCTCTCTCTCCCTCCCACCCTCTCTCTCCCACCTCCCTCCCTTCTCTCTCTCCCACCTCCCTCCCTCTCCCACCTCCCTCCTCTCTCTCTCCCACCTCCCTCTCCCACTCCTCTCTCTCTCTCTCCCTCCCACTCCTCTCTCTCTCTCCCTCCCACCCACTCTCTCTCTCTCCCCTCCCACCCACCCTCCTCTCTCTCTCTCCCTCCCACTTCTCTCTCTCTCTCCCTCCCACCCACTCCTCTCTCTCTCTCTCTCTCTCCTCCACTCCTCTCTCTCTCTCTCTCTCCCTCCACTCCTCTCTCTCTCTCCCTCCACTTTCTCTCTCTCTCTCTCTCTCTCTCTCTCTCTCTCTCCCTCCCACTCCTCTCTCTCTCTTCTCTCTCTCTCTCTCTCTCTCTCTCTCTCTCTGTCCCACCCCCTCTTTCTCCCACCCCTCTCTCTCTCCCTTCCCCCTCTCTCTCTCTCTCTCTCTCTCTCTCCCTCCCACTCTCTCTCTCTCTCTGTCCCACCCCCTTCTTTTCTCCTCCCACTCCCTCTCTCTCTCTCCCTCCTCTTCCTCCCACCTCTCTCTTTCCCTTCCTCCTCCCACCTCTCTTTTCTTTCTCCCTCCCTCCCACCTTTCTCTTTCCCTTTCCCCCTCCCACCTCTCTTTCCTCCCTTTCCTTCCCACCTTCTCCCTCCCACCTCTCTTTCCCTCCCACCTCCTCTCTCTCCCACTCTCCCTCCCACTCCTTCTCTCTCCCACCTCTCCCTCCCACTCCTCTCTCTCTCTCCCTCCCACTCCTCTCTCTCTCCCTCCCACTTCTCTCTCTCTCTTCTCCCTCCCACCCACTCCTCTCTCTCTCTCCCTCCCACTTCTCTCTCTCTCTCCTCCCACCCACTCCTCTCTCTCTCTCCCTCCCACCCACTCCTCTCTCTCCCTCCCACTTCTCTCTCTCTCTCTCCCTCCCACCCACTCTCTCTCTCTCTCTCTCTCCCACTCCTCTCTCCCCCTCTCTTTCACGCTGTTCTCTCTCTCCCACTCCTCTCTCTGTCTCTCTCTCTCTCTCTCTCTCTCTCTCTCTCTCTCTCTCTCTCTCTCTCCCACTCCTCTCTCTCTCTCTCTCCCACTCCTCCCTCTCTCTCCCTCTCTCCCACTCCTCTCTCTCACTCTCACACTCTCACACTCTCTCACTCTCTCACTCTCACTCTCTCTCTCTCTCTCTCTCTCTGTCCCACCCCCCTCTCTCTCCCACCCTCTCTCTCTCTCCCTCCCACCTCCCTCTCTCTCTCTCTCTCTCTCTCCCTCCCCCACCTCTTTTTTTCTCCCTCTCTCCCTCCCCCACTCCCTCTCTCTCTCTGTCCCACCCCCTCTCTCTCCCACCTCTCTCTCTCTCCCTCCCCCTCCCACCTCTTCCCTCCCCCTCCCACCTCTCTTCCTCCCTCCCACACTTTCTCTCCTCCCCCTCCCTCCCTCCCTCCCTCCTCCCACCTTCCTCTCCCTCCCTCCCACCTCTCTCTCCTCCCCCCTCCCACCTCTCTCCCTCCCTCCCACCTCTCTCTCCCTCCCTCCCACCTCTCTCCCTCCCCTCCTCCCCTCCCTCCCTCCCTCCCCTCCCCTCTCTCTCTCTCCCTCCCACCTCTCTCTCCCTCCCCTCCCCTCCCCCTCTCTCCCTCCCCCTCCCACCTCTCTCTCTCCTCCCCCTCCCACCTCTCTCCCCTCCCTCCCACCTCTCTCTCCCTCTCCCACCTCTCTCTCTCTCTCTCCCTCCCCCTCCCCCTCTCTCTCCCTCCCCTCTCTCTCCCTCCCCCCTCTCTCCCTCCCCCTCTCTCTCCCTCCCCTCTCTCCCCCTTTCTCTCCCTCCTCTCTCTCTCTCCCTCCCCCCTCTCTCTTCTCTCTCCCTCCCCCCTCTCTTCTTTCTCCCTCCCCTCTCTCTTTCTTTCTCCCTCCCCCCTCCCTCCTCTCTCTCCCTCTCCCTCCCCTCTCTCTCCCTCCCCCTCCCACCTCTCTTCCTCCCCTCCCACCTCTCTTCCTCCCTCCCCCTCCCACCTCTCTCCCTCCCCCTCTCTCCCTCCCACCTCCCTCTCTCTCCCTCCCACCTCCCTCCTCTCTCCCACCTCCCTCCCTCTCTCTCCCACCTCCCTCCCTCTCCCACCTCCCCTCCTCTCTCTCTCCCACCTCCCTCTCCCACTCCTCTCTCCTCTCTCTCTCCCTCCCACTCCTCTCTCTCTCTCCCTCCCCCACTCCTCTCTCTCTCCCTCCCACCCACTCCTCTCTCTCTCTCCCTCCCATCCCACTCCTCTCTCTCTCCCTCCCCACTTCTCTCTCTCTCCCTCCCACCCACCTCCCTTCTCTCTCTCTCTCTCTCTCCCTCCACTCTCTCTCTCTCTCTCTCTCTCTCTTTCCTCCACTCCTCTCTCTCTCTCTCTCCCTCCACTCTCTCTCTCTCTCTCTCTCTCCCTCCCTCCACTCCTCTCTCTCTCCCTCTCTCTCTCTGTCCCACCCCCTCTCTCTCCCACCCCCTCTCTCTCTCTCCCTCCTCCTCTCTCTCTCTCTCTCTCCCTCCCCTTCCTCTCTCTCTCTCTCTCTCCCTCCCACTCTCCTCTCTCTCTCTCTCTGTCCCACCCCCTCTCTCTCCCACCCTCTCTCTCTCTCCCTCCCCCTCCCACCTCTCTCTTTCCCTCCCCCTCCCACCTCTCTTTCTTTCTCCCTCCCTCCCACCTCTCTCTCTCCCTCCCCCCTCCCACCTCTCTCCCTCCCTCCCCTCCCACTCTTCCTCTCTCTCCCTCCCACCTCCCTCTCTCTCCCCACACTCCTCCCTCCTCTCTCTCTCCCACCTCCCTCTCCCACTCCTCTCTCTCTCTCCCTCCCACCTCCCTCTCTCCCACCTCCCTCCTCTCTCTCTCCCACCTCCCTCTCCCACTCCTCTCTCTCTCTCCCTCCCACTCCTCTCTCCCTCCCACCCACTCCTCTCTCTCTCTCTCTCTCCCTCCACTCTCTCTCTCTCTCTCTCTCTCTCTCTCCCTCCATCTCTCTCTCTCTCTCTCTCTCTCTCTCTCCCTCTCTCTCTCTCTCTCTCTCTCTCTCTCCCTCCACTTCTCTCTCTCTCTCTCTCTCCCTCCCTCCTCCCTCTCTCTCTCTCCTCCCACCACTCTCTCTCTCTCTCTCTCTCTCTCTCTCTCTCTCTCTCTCTCTCTCTCTCTCTCTCTCTCTCTCTCTCTCTCCCTCTCCCTCCCTCTCCCTCTCCCTCTCCCTCTCCCTCTCCCTCTCTCTCTCTCTCTGTCCCACCCCTCTCTCTCCCACCCTCTCTCTCTCTCTCTCTCCCTCCTCCTCTCTCTCTCTCTCTCTCTCCTTCCCTCCCACTCCTCTCTCTCTCTGTCCCACCCCTCTCTCTCCCACCCCTCTCTCTCTCCCTCCCCTCCCACCTCTCTTTTTCCCTCCCCTCCCACCTCTTCTTTCTCCCTCCCCCTCTCTCTCTCCCTCCCCCTCTCTCCCCTCCTCCCTCCCACCCTCTCTCCCTCCCCCTCCCACCTCTCTCTCCCTCCCCTCCCACCTCTCTCTCCCTCCCCTCCCACCTCTCTCCTCCCCTCCCACCTCTCTCCCTCCCTCCCACCTCTCTCTCTCTCCTCCCTCTCCCTCCTCCCTCCCCTCCTCTTCCTCCCCCTCCCTTTCCCTCCCCTCTCTCTCCCTCCCCCTCTCTCTCCCTCCCCTCCCCCTCTCTCCCTCCTCCCACCTCTCTCCCTCCCCTCCCACCTCTCTCTCCCTCCCCCTCCCACCTCTCTCTCCCTCCCCCTCCCACCTCTCTCTCCCTCCCCTCCCACCTCTCTCTCCCTCCCCTCCCACCTCTCTCTCCCTCCCTCCCACCTCTCTCCCTCCCTCCCCTCCCTCCCTCCCCTCCCTTTCCCTTTCCCCTCCCTCCCTCTCCCTCTCTCTCTCTCCCCCTCTTCCCTCCTCCTCCCTCTTCCCTTCCCCCCTCTCTCTCCCTCCCCCCTCCCTTTCTCCCTCCCACCTCTCTCTCCCTCCCCTCCCACCTCTCTCTCCCTCCCCTCCCACCTCTCTCTCCCCCTCCTCCCACCTTTCTCTCCCTCCCCTCCCACCTCTCTCTCCCTCCCCTCCCACCTCTCTCTCCCTCCCCTCCCCACCTCTCTCTCCCTCCCCCCTCCCTCCCCTCCCCCTCTCTCTCCCCTCCCCCTCTCTCTCCCTCCCTCCCTCTCCCTCTCCTCCCTCCCTCCCTCCCCTCCCTCTTCCCTCCCTTCCCTCTCCCTTCTCCCTCCCCCTCCCTCTCCCCTCCCAGACCTCTCTCTCCCCCTCTCCCTCCTCCCACCTCTCTCTCTCCCTCCCCTCCCACCTTCTTTCTCTCCCTCCCCCCTTCCCACCTCTCTCTCCCTCCTCCCTCCCACCTCTCTCCCTCCCCCTCCCCTCCCTCTCTCTCTCTCCCTCCCCTCCCACCTCTCTCTCTCTCCCTCCCCCTCTCTCTCTCCCTCCCCTCCCACCTCTCTCTCCCTCCCTCCCACCTCTCTCCCTCCCCCTCCCACCTCTCTCTCTCCCCCTCCCCCTCCCCACCTCTCTCTCTCTCTCCTCCCCTCCCACCTCTCTCTCTCCCTCCCCCTCCCACCTCTCTCTCCCTCCCTCCCACCTCTCTCTCCCTCCCCCTCCCACCTCTCTCTCCCTCCCCTCCCACCTCTCTCTCCCTCCCCTCCCACCTCTCTCTCCCTCCCCCTCCCACCTCTCTCCTCCCCCTCCCACCTCTCTCTCTCCCTCCCCCTCCCACCTCTCTCTCCCTCCCACCTCTCTCCCTCCCCCTCCCACCTCTCTCTCTCCCCTCCCCCTCCCACCTCTCTCTCTCCCTCCCCCTCCCACCTCTCTCTCCCTCCTCCCACCTCTCTCTCTCCCTCCCCTCTCTCTCCCTCCCCTCCCACCTCTCTCTCCCTCCCTCTCTCTCTCTCCCTCCCCTCCCACCTCTCTCTCTCCCTCCCACCTCTTCCCCCTCCCACCTCTCTCTCCCTCCCCTCCCACCTCTCTCCCTCCTCCCACCTCTCTCTCCCTCCTCCCACCTTTCTCTCTCCCTCTCTCCCTCCCACCTCTCTCTCCCTCCTCCCCTCCCACCTCTCTCCCTCCCCTCCCACCTCTCTCTCTCCCTCCCCTCCCACCTCTCTCCCTCCCCCTCCCCACCTCTCTCTCTCTCTTCTCCCTCCCACCTCTCTCTCCCTCTCCCCCCTCCCACCTCTCTCTCTCTCCTCTTCCTCCCCTCCCACCTCTCTCCCTCCCCCTCCCACCTCTCTCTCTCCCTCCCCTTCTCTCCCTCCCCTCCCACCTCTCTCTCCCTCCCCCTCCCACCTCTCTCCTCCTCCCCCTCCCACCTCTCTCTCCCTCCCCCTCCCACCCTCTCTCCCTCCCCCCTCCCACCTCTCTCTCCCTCCCCTCCCACCTCTCTCTCCCCTCCCCTCCCACTCTCTCTCTCCCTCCCCCTCTCTCTCTCCCTCCCCCTCCCACCTCTCCTCTCCCCTCCCTCTCCTCCCACCACCTCTCTCCCTCCCCTCCCACCTCTCTCTCCCTCCCCCTCCCACCTCTCTCTCCCTCTCCCTCTCCCTCTCTCTCTCTCTCTCTCTCTCCCTCTCCCTCTCCCTCTCCCTCTCCCTCTCCTCTCTCTCTCTCTCTGTCCCACCCCTCTCTCTCCCACCTCCCTCTCTCTCTCTCTCTCCCTCCCCTCCTCTCTCTCTCTCTCTCTCTCCCACTCCTCTTCTCTCTCTCTCTGTCCCACCCCCCTCTCTCCCACCCTCTCTCTCTCCTCCCCTCCCACCTCTCTCTTTCTCTCCCCCCCCCCCCCCCCCCTCCCCCTCCCACCTCTCTCTTTCCCTCCCCTCCCACCTCTCTTTCTTTCTCCCTCCCACCTCTCTCTTCTCCCTCCCCTCTCTCCCTCCCTCCCCTCCCTCCCACCTCTCTCTCTCCCTCCCCTCCCACCTTCTCTCTCCCTCCCCTCCCACCTCTCTCCCCTCCCTCCCACCTCTCTCTCTCCCTCCCTCTCCCTCTCCCTCCCTCCCTCTTCCTCCCCCTCCCTTCTCCCTCCCCCCTCTCTCTCCCTCCCCTCTCTCTCCCTCCCTCCCCCTCTCTCTCCCTCCTCCCCCTCCCACCTCTCTCTCCCTCCCCCTCCCACCTCTCTTTCTCCCCTCCCCTCCCACCTCTCTCTCCCTCCCCTCCCACCTCTCTCTCCCTCCCCCTCCCACCTCTCTCTCCCTCCCCTCCCACCTCTCTCTCTCCCACCTCCCTCCACCTCTCTCTCCCTCCCTCCCCTCCCTCCCTCCCCCTCTCTCTCCCTCCCTCTCTCTCTCCCTCCCCTCCCTCTCCCTCCCCCCTCTCTCCTCCTCCCCCCTCCCTCTCCCTCCCCTCTCTCCCTCTCCCTCCCTCTCCCTCTCCCCCTCCCCTTCCCTTCCCTCCTCCCACCTCTCTCTCCCTCCCCCTCCCACCTCTCTCCCTCCCCCCTCTCTCTCCCTCCCCCTCTCTCTCCCTCCCCCTCCCACCTCTCTCTCCCTCCCTCCCACCTCTCTCTCCTCCCTCCCACCTCTCTCTCCCTCCCCTCCCACCTCTCTCTCCCTCCCCCTCCCACCTCTCTCTCCCTCCCCTCCCACCTCTCTCTCCCTCCCCCCTCCCACCTCTCTCCCTCCCCCTCCTTCCCCTCCCCTCTCTTCTCCCCCCTCCCTTCTCTCTCTCCTCCCCCTCCCTCTCCCTCCCTCCCCCTCCCTCTCCCTCCCTCCCTCCCTCTCCCCTCCCCTCCTCCCTCTCCCTCTCCTCCCTCTCCATCCCTTCTCCTCCTCCCCCTCTCTTCTCCCTCCTCCCACCTTCTCTCTCCCTCCCCTCCCACCTCTCTCTCCCTCCCCCTCCCACCTTCTCTCCCCTCCCTCTCTCTCCCTCCCCTCCCCACCTCTCTCTCCCTCCCCCTCTCTCTCCCCCTCCCCTCCCCACCTCTCTCTCTTCCTCCCCCTTCCCACCTCTCTCCCTCCCCCTCCCTCTCCCCTCTCCCCTCTCTTCTCCCTCCTCCCTCCCTCTCCTCCTCCCCTCCCACCTCTCTCCCTCCCCTCCCACCTCTCTCCCTCCTCCCTCCCCTCCCACCTCTCTCTCCCTCCCCTCCCACCTTCTCTCTCTCCCTCCTCTCCCACCTCTCTCTCCCTCCTCCCACCTCTCTCCCTCCCCTCCCACCTCTCTCTCTCTTCCCTCCCCTCCCACCTCTCTCTCTCTCCCTCCCCTCCCACCTCTCTCTCTCCCTCCCACCTCTCTCTCCCTCCCCCTCCCACCTCTCTCTCTCCCTCCCCCTCCCACCTCTCTCTCTCCCTCCCACCTCTCTCTCCCTCCCCTCCCACCTCTCTCTCTCCCTCCCCCTCCCACCTCTCTCTCTCCTCCCCCTCCCTCTCCCTCCCCCCCTCCCACCTCTCTCTCTCCCTCCCCCTCCCTCTCCCTCCCCCTCTCTCCCTCCCCCTCCCTCTCCCTCCCCTCTCTCCCCCTCCCCTCCCACCTCTCTCTCCCTCCCCTCCCACCTCTCTCCCTCCTCCCTCCCACCTCTCTCCCTCCCCTCCCACCTCTCTCCCTCCCCTCTCTCTCCCTCCCCCTCCCACTCCCTCCCCCTCCCATACCTTCCCACCTCTCTCTCCCTCCCACCTCTCTCTCTCCCTCCCCTCCTTCACCCTCCCTCTCTCTCCCCTCCCCTCCCTCTCCCCTGCCCTCCCACCTCCATCTCCCCTCCCCCTCCCACTCCTCTCTCTCCCTCCCTCCCACCTCTCTCTCTCCCTCCCCTCCCACCTCTCTCTCCTCCCCTCTCTCTCCCTCCCCCTCCCACTCCTCTCCCACCTCTCTCTCCCCTCCCTCTATTCTCTCCCTCCCCCTCCCACTCTCTCTCTCTCCCTCCCACCTCCCACCTCTCTCTCCCTCCCCCTCCCACCTCTCTCTCCCTCCCCCTCCCACTTCTCTCTCCCTCCCCTCCCACCTCTCTCTCCCCTCCCCCTCCCACCTCTCTCTCCCCTCTCTCTCTCTCCCTCCTCCCACCACTCTCTCTCCTCTCCCACCTCTCTCTCCTCCCCCTCCCACCTCTCTCTCTCCCTCTCCCACTCTCTCTCTCCCTCCCCTCCCACCTCTCTCTCCCTCCCCCCTCCCACCTCTCTCTCTCCTTCTCTTAATATTCCCGTGAACAACGTCACGGGTTATATTTGCTTGTTTTCAATAAACTTGTAAAAAAAATTCTCAAAGCACGTTTCCACTTTGTCATTACGTGGTATCTGGTGCCTCACTGTGGAGGAGAGAGAAGAGCTAATAACCAAAACTTTTGCACAGTACTGTTTCTCCACTTTCTTGCTGTATTTTGGCTTCCATATCCATTTTAAAATGTTTTCACATTTGCTAATTTGATTGGCACTTGGGAGAGGACATACCTTCACCAGGATGAACAGTTTACGTTTTGTATCCCACTGATGGTCCACATCAACAACAGGACCTTAACTGAAATACAATCGGCTTGTTCTTGTCACCGACCAAATTCATTCACCAAGTTTTGTCATAATCCATCCATAACGTCTTCGGATATCATGCTATGTATCGTTTTTGGCCCTATTTCTCAATGGTGAAGAATCACTCAAAATTTCAGTATCCTGATCTGGATCCGAATCTTCACCAAAATCTAATCAATTAGTCCTTGTCACACACCCAACCTGCCCACCAAGTTTCGACTGAATCAATCTATAGCTTTGAGATATCCTGCTCACAAACAGATAAACAGGGGTGAAAACACATCCTCCTTCCACCTTTGGTGGCAGAGGTAAAGATGTCAGTTTTTTGAGGAAAAGTCAAATTTTACACCCACTCACCCTACCCTTGAGGCATTTGGCTCAAATTATCTTTACAACCATACCTTCCCAAGGATGTTCTGATTACCCAAGTCTCTCCCTCTATCGAGTGCAGCCTGTGGCTGCTGGTTGCATCATTAGTTGAGATGCGGCTATGCCGCTGATGTAGTGTCCCCCTTACCAGTACATTGGTGCTCATTTTGCCGACCTCGGAAGATTGACAGGCTGAGTCAACCTCCTGGTGTATTTTTAATTCAGCGGCCAACAGGGCTTGAACTCAGGACCCTGGGATCCTAAGCCACCACCCTAACCACTAAGCCAACATCAGACTATTACCCAAGTAAACTTTTCATGAGATTTACCAGGCCGTTTGGGATTCTCTGATTTTAGCATACACATATTAATTTCTATACGTAAGCATTTTTTTAAGGCCAAAATAGCTTATTGGGTAGACTCGTTCAAGTATGGATGACTACCACTAAGCTACTCATGTGCAAATGCCATCACCCCCAAAAATACGATCCCCAGTTATAGACCTTTTCAAAAAACAATGTTAGAATTTCCCACCTGAACTATATTTCCTCACGATCAGGACTTATCAATCCACCTTTTTGGTTTATCAATGAACTTTGAGGGGAAAAAAAACAACAACCAAACTTGCAGGAGGAAGTGCATGACATCAAAATAGGACGAGTCCAGAACTGCACCTGAAGAAATTAAAGTAGACATTTTATAACTTACACAAGATCGATTTCATCTCAAACATTCATTCACAGCTAAAAATGCATCTCATGGGTATGACAGATGTTCTTAAGAAATCACTATTCTATGACAAAAATCAACCTGGAGAGTATGGGATGCTTTTTCTTCTCCTTGTTCAAAATTGCAAACAGTCAATATACCCTCCAAGCTTCATGCATTTCTCAATTAATGAGAGCAAAATCGATTTCATCATGGTTGGGGTCACATGGTAAGGCAACAATGCATCATATGCAAACAGACTTGTAATTTGCTGTACAGATAAAACATTAAATACTTTATATATATATACATAATTACAGCCTTACATGTCACACTATTTATGTAGCATCATGTAAGAGCATTTTATTCTGTAACTAAAAGAGAAACAGCTCTGTTTTCATATGCTAAATAAAGTTCAACATGGTGGAGGTAACCAACAGTACCTTGATCTAGGTTTGATAATCGCCATGGGAAGCAAGGAGAAGCTGACGTTTCAGGCTCAGGCCTTAACTCTTCGTCGAACAAAAAATAACAAAAAAAAAAATGGGATGGATAAGGGAAGGTTGATATAGGGCGGAAGTGAGTCAGAGGTGCTATATCAGAGCTCAGTTAGATTTCTTCTTCTTTCGGCTAGCTCCCGGCACCAGGCATCAGAGCTTAGTTAGATATCCTGATTTATTAGGACGAGAGCTTAGTTAGATATACAAAAGTTGTAAAAGATGGTTGATCTAATCGAATGGTAACCGCTCAATCCCTTTGGGAGTCAGCACCTCAATTCTGAAAACTAAGTTTTGTTCTTTAGGCTTTCCACTGTCCATGGTAATGAAATGGAGAGACATATTGTATTGAACGAATGACTGTCATGTGATTGAACAAATGTCCGGAAAGATTGAAGTGTTGAGCAACCAGCTTGGAGAGATCTGTGCTGTTGGTTCGTACATGACAAGTGTTCACAGAAGCGATTGTCCACTCTTCACCCAGTTTCACACATGTAGATAGAGAATTCACATGATTCCATAGATCAGATCTGTGGAGGTGCAGCCAAAGTGGTCCATGATGTTAATAACTAGTACGCCCGCTCCCGGAGGGAGCGGAAGGGTCATGTTATTTTCCTCTCTGGGATATATAGATTTGAGTAGATCTTGGCTCTGGTCTGTTGGCTTGTGGGGGACATGATAAGTATTTCATGCTTCAAGAACGTTGGGTTTCATCTCTTTCAGTTTCATGTTAAACAGCAGTAGCGACTGTTTAAAAATGTAATCACAAGTGTTTGTTGTTTATAATTAAAAATAATTTTTTTTAACTTCTGGTAGGGGTATGCAAGCAAAAATGACCTGAAATAGCAGATGTATTTTCATCACAGCAAAGGAATCCCTCCTGTAGTTTATTATATATGTCTATAAACTTCCAGTAGGGGTGCCCAACGAAATACCACAATAAGCTATATATACACGTTAATGCAGCATTTGTCCAAAGAGGAAAAAAAACCCTTGGGGAAGAGGGATAATATTAGTATTAATATTGTATTGTAATAACATCAATATTGTGCAATTATCATTGGTGTTGTTATTTCCTTTGTTATTAGAAATGGCCTTGGAAAAACGCCATGGTAAGTAATCTATACACCGTAACACAGATTTCGCCCAAGGTGGAAAACTCTCTTGTGAAGGGGAGCAAATGAAGTCACTACAACCTCCATCAAGTGACGCTTAGTCCTCTTGTCAAGTTTGGTTGAGATTGGATAAGTAATGACCGAATGTATCGCGGTCAGACAAAAATTGCGTATTTTAGTACGATATGTGTATGTCCTGAGATTGAAGTGATTGTCTTGGTGAAAGTGTAGGTGTTACTGTGACCTCCCACGACAGTTAGCATTCCTGGATCAGCATTCTGTTGGTTCCATCAATCGTTCTACCTGTCTGCCAATGTAGACTGATACTAGCCTTCATGAAGGATAGTTTTTCCATTCTACCTCAAATTCAATACACATGTAATCTGAATCTTGCTAACCTTGTATATCTGTAACACCAATCAGTTATCATGTGTTTTAAGTTTCACAATGCAGGATTGGTTGTACTTTAACCAGCATGTTTCATGCACAATTCCCATTTTGGGTATTTTCTTTGATAAATCTCTCCTCTCATTTGTTGCATTTTCTTTCACTTGACGTGGATAAATACAGGTTGCATATATTAAGGTGCAATCGAGCTCTCCTAGGTTGTAAACTACTGTTTCTAATATTAGGCTTAAAGGGAAATTACTCAGATTTCAAAACATTGAAATTACTAGATTTAATATTTCACTTTGCATCCTTTTGTAGAAAAATGCACCGTAAAGCAGCAAATGTAATTTCAGTGAATATTCCCAGTAAATTGTGGTGGAAGCCATGTCTCGCCTTTGTGGGTCCACAATTGGCTGAGATGTCACGTGAATTTCACAGCCAATCAGACTCACAAATGCAAGAGGGGCAGCCACCACAGAAATCGGTGCAAATTTACTGAAGCTGAATTTACTGCTTAATGGTTCATTTTACATTGTAGTTTTGAAGTGAATTATTGAATAATACAGTTATCGGATGTACGAGTACTATTGTTTTAAGATTTGAGTTTAGTTTTCCATATTTTTATTATTATTCCATTTTGGAGCATTTGTTCAATTTTTTTTTCACAACACTTTCATTTTGAGGTCAATTAAAAATGTCATAAATTACTGATATTTTCTTTGTGAATGCTATTTATTGATTATTTTAATGAAAACATAATATTTTGTTTCTTTAAAAAAAATAAACATGCCAAATAAGTAAATGTAACACAAGATCTCAATGTCTTTCATTCTAGAACAGTTCCATAATTTCTAGGGGTACAGTAGTCCCAGTCTTATGGACACTTCTGTATCCAAGCAAAAGTGTCCTGAAATAGCATGCGTCTTTTCATCACAGCGAAGGAAATTCTTTAATTTATTTCTAATTTTCGCAAAAAGCCTTCATCGGGCATTAATAAAATAAATGCAGGAAAGCTTTCAGCAGGTTTGACAGTGGCAGGACCAAGGGGCATAGCTTGAGAGTAAATAAGAAGAGAGCTAAGATAGGAGCCAGGCAGGGATATTTCACAGTCATTAATGTATGTTATCGTTTTCTTGGGAAGGTGATAGGAGAAGGGACAGGTGATAGATCTAAATGCAATTGAGTGGATACCAAGAAGCAATGGGGACAGAGGGGTACAGGGACATAGGCAGAATGGGAAGGGAAATCAGAATTGAACGGATGTGGAGGGGGAGCGAGTGTAGGCACTGGTAAGGGTGGGGTGGAGATGGTTAGGAATGTGGCCAGGGAGACTTAAGTGCATCGTGTTGGGGATTAAGTCAAGTGCATCATGTTGGGAGACATAAGGAAGGTCTATCCATAGGATTTGAAAAATAGCCACATGTTATTTGGTAGCGAACTGAAAACAAAGTGTTGTGAGGTAATATTTTCTGGTATTGTTCCGAGAAAAGGAAAGGCATTAAAATATACAAGTCGAGCAATTGATGTCAACCCATGGTTGGAAGAATGGTGTAGGCATCAATATTTTGCATTTATAGGAAGCAATCGAATCATTTCTGGGACAAAGAAAAACAATGACAGGAAAGGAAATGTTAAAAACACTCATATTAACACGAGGAGTTTAACTAATATGACGGAGTAGCTTGAAGCTATAGTCGATAGCAAGGTGTCAAGATCATCAAGATCATCAAGATAGCAAGATAGCAAGATAGCAAGGTGCACAACATAGTTGTAGGAAGCAAGAGACAGTTTAACGAAGAGATAAATTGGAGGACAAGATTAGAAGGCTACAAGATGTTTAGGTATGATCAGAAATATAAAGATATAGGTGTAGCAATTTAGGTAAAACACAATTTTGTATTGATTGAAAAGGGGAAAACATAAAGGAGGGAAAGAGAAAGATTCTGTATAGATAGAGATTGGAGATGGTGCAAATTGTAAGATATTCAAAGGATGCTTTTTAGAGCTCCTGGTGTAGGGGAAGGGCTAATAGAAGGGTTCACAAAAATTTCAAAAAGGCAGTGGTCAGGGAAGGGGATTGATTATGGGGGATTTTAATTGGCAGGGATAGATTGGGTCCAGGAACAGGAAAAGTGGAGATCAGATGATGATTTTCATGATCTCGTCTAGATGCCTTTAAAGCCAGCTTGTAAATAAGCCCATGAGAGGAAGTGAAATGTTCGACCTCTATTAAAGTAATGATTCAAATGTAGTGGAGAAGATTGAGGTAGAGGAGCATTTAACGGCAAGTGATCATAACATAGTGTGCAAGGATTCTGTTAAGAGTTAGGGATAGTAGAGTAAAGCCGTCAGACTTCAAGAAGGCTAACTTTGAGGCCATGAGGAGAGAGTTAGGTGCTCTAGATTTAAACAAGCTAACAGGAAGACAATCAGCATCAGAGAAATGGGCAACCTTCAAGAAGTGTAAATGTGCAGTGTACAAAGTACGAGAGAGAGAAAGAGAGAAAGAGAGAAAGAGAGAGACCATGGTGATTGAGCAGGGAGGTAAGGAGTGCCTTGAAGGATAAGCAGAAGGCATTTATTAGGTATAAAACAATTTGACTGGAGTCATACTCGTATCAGTATAGGCTATAACAGAAGCTAGTTTAGAACAGAAGCGAGCAAACTAAATGAGAACCTGAGAAGGATATCACCAAGCATATTAAACATAGTAGCAAGGTTTTTTTTTGTAAGTACAAAGGGGGTAGAGATCAGGTTAAGTAAGACAAGTGTTAGCCCAAAGTTATTTTGCTTCAACATTTACATGAGAACAGCCAAGGAAATAACCAGTCGCTGAGACAATCTATCTCGCAGGTGAGGGAGAGATTTTAGAGAAGTTCCAGGAAGGAGTAGAAGAACAAAATAAACAGCGAGGAAAGCTAAGAGATGATAAAGGCCTTGGGCTAGATAATTTGCATCCATGAGATTTGAGGGAGGTGGCAGAACATACAAGTATGATGATGACATCTTTCTTTAATCGCTCATTGGTGTCAGAACACATACCAGAGTGTGGGGAGACATCTTGTCGTCTTAAACACCAATATTCAAGAAAGGATCCAGAAAGGGATTAGAGAACTACAGATCTGTTCGTTTAACTTCAGTTGTGGAGACGTTGTAGAGACGACAATTATGGATCAGACAGGGAACCATTATGATCAATTTAAACTAATTAAAGGCAGTCAGCATGGATTCATTAAAGGGAAGTCATTCTTTAAAACAAACAAACAAAATAAACCAATGTCACCCGCAGGGTGACTCGTATCTTGCCAAAAGGTGACCACGTGTGACTTCTTTAAGGTCACACTGAGGTGAACAGAGCTGCTATCCATGAGGAGCGACTCCTTGAGGAATATCTGCCGACGAGAGATTCCGATGAGAATCGTTCTACAGAGTAACCATGGAAAATATGCGTTTGCCTCATAATGTCACCAAATGACGTCATAATGTCTCAAGCTTGACATATCTAGAAAGCACTCATCGAGGTGTTCAATTTGAGGTACAACACGATATGTTTCCTAAAACTTGAAAATTTGACCTTGGGGTCAAATGTTTGACCTTTGGCGCTAACCATGAAGGTCAAGGCCAATCGCCACCAAAAATTAATCGGCTGAGCGCCAGACCATGAACTATATTCCCATGAAGTTTGAAGATGATCCGATCAAAATTACTAAAAAAAAAATAAGGGTTTCGTCGACTCCCCTGATTTGTGACAATGTGACCTTGACCCTTGACCTTCAAAATTGTATGCGCTGAAAGGGACCTCTATAGGCCTCTGATATGCGAAGTTACAAAAATTTCCAATGATAACTGTGCTATGCAGAGTGATTTATACGTGATTACAGACCAAAAAAACAAAACAAAAACAAACAAACAAAAAAAAAAAACATATGAAGGTCAAGGCCAATCGCCACCAAAAATTAATCAGCTGAGCGCCAGACCATGAACTATATTCCCATGAAGTTTGAAGACGATCCGATCAAAATTACTCAAAAAATAATGGTTTCGCCGACTCCCCTGATTTGCGACAAAGTGACCTTGACCTTTGACCTTGGCCTTCAAAATTTTGTGCACTGAAAGGGACCTCTATAGGCCTCTGATATGGGAAGTTACAAAAATTTCCGATGATAACTGTGCTCTGCAGAATTTTTTATATGTGATTACAGACAAACAAAACAACAACAAAAAAACATTCAAGCTGACTAACATATCTTGCAAAAATTTCGTTTTGGCAAGATAAAAAAACAATTGGATCTCTATGAAGCGGTTTCTGATTGGGTAGATGAGGGAAGTGCAAGGATGTAGTGTATCTCGACTTTCAGAACGCATTTCATAAGACATCAAATGTAAGGCTGTTGGCTCAGTTTAGGGTTTGCAGAATGGTTAGTAGAGTAGCGACTTGTATTAAAAACTTGCGTAGTGATAAGAAACAGTGAATTTGAGGATGAGGATGAAAGTGTGGTGGGGTGCCTCAGGAATTATTCCTAGAACCATTATTATTCAAAATTTACATCAATGATTTGGACAGTGCAGTGAAGAGTTAGCTCTCCAAATGTGCAGGGAATACAAAGTTTGGAGGTAAGGTAAATAGTAGATAGGGGGATGATCAGATTCAGAAAAGTCGACATACTTTTAGATTCGGCACAGGATTGCCAGATGCAGTTTGGCGTTAGGAAAAAATAAGGTGCTGGGCATGGGTAAGAAAAAACAAACATCTGTGGAAAAATGAAAACCCCGGTGATGTCCCTGTGCCTGCCCTCACCATGTAAGCCTTCCCACCATGATCCCCTTCCCCAATGAGTGGACGTCCACTTGGATTGGGTTTGTGGTGGTGTTGGGATTGGTGTGTAGAACGGCGAGTGTGCTCAATGATAGGGTGATTGGGTTGGGGCATGGGATACGAATGTCGCATTGGCATTCTGGGCCTAATTGGCCTCCTCCTGTCTTTTTCCTTGTCTAGTATTAACTTATGATTGAATATAAAAATAAGCGGCTCTATAAGTCAAAAAAAGTTATGTATTAAAGCATTTATAAATGAATATAAAAATAAGTGCTCTGTGTGTAAAGAAAAAGAAAATTCATCAAAAAGATACTGTTAGTCTTTCAATGCATCTTTTACCCTTGTGGAAGAATCGTAAGGACTGCTTTCAACACTTCACCCCAATAACTGCCTTGGAAGCATATTTATGATCGACCAAGTTGTTCAGACCTTTGTCCACATGCTCGAGTCAAGCTTCTTGAGGAGTTTCCCCAGGTTTCTCTCGGTGCGATTAACCCTCCCTCCCCTCACCCACCCCCCACATTTTGCAGGGATAGTCATGGCCATGCGATAAAACCGTAATGTAAAAAACAACATGCGAGAGTGAAGGTGGGAGTGCAATTTTGCTGTCCGGAAATACAGTGCAGTGGAAGGTCACTCACAATTGCGTAAATCGACGTGTTATGCACTGAACAAAGTACGATGATGCCTTGCCGCGCTCTTACAATTAGCAAGGGCAAGATTCTCCAAAATCTTTGTTTGTGTCCGCATTGAACAGGCATCCACTGACGCGGGGTGGATCTGTATTGCAAAACGGGTGATACGTCATGGAAATGGCCTGACAAAGCAGGTGTCCGCTGATGTCTGGGTCCATAGAAGACAGGGACTAGTTTTGGTGAATTGTAAAACAAAAAAAGTATTAAATTCGCCAATCACTCTGCACCAGTTTTATTTTTGCACGTATTGTGGATCCGTAAATGGATTTGCAAATTACCTGACTGAGAGAAAGCTTTGCCGCAGATTGTGCATTCATACGGTTTTTCACCTGTGTGAGTTCTCATGTGCTTTCTCAAACAACTTTGTTGGTAAAACGACTTCTTGCACATGGCGCACTTGTGGGGTTTTTCCTCGGTGTGGATTATCATGTGCTTTTTCAAATAGCTCAATTCATAAAAAGATTTGTCGCAAGTTGCGCACTTATGGGTTTTCTCTCCCGTGTGTTTTATCATGTGACTTTTCAAGTCACTTGATCGATAAAACGCTCTGTCGCACGTTCCACACTTGTGGGGTTTCTGTCCGGTGTGAATGATCATGTGCTTTTTCAAATCGTTTGTTTGAGAAAAGGCTTTGTTGCAGGTCGCACACTTGTGGCGTTTCTCTCTGGTGTGAATCATCATGTGACTTCGCAAGCTACCCGAAAAAGGAAATGTTTTGTTGCAGATGGTACACATGTAAGGCTTTTCACCTGTATGAATTCTCACGTGACTCCGCATGCTACCGGAAGTGGAGAATGCTTTCCCACATATCGTGCACTTGTAAGGCTTCTCCCCTGTGTGGATCTTTATATGCTTTACCAGATTTCCAAACTGAGAGCACGCTTTGCCACAGGTTGTGCACTCGTAAGGTTTCTCTCCCGTATGAACTCTCATGTGCCTTTTCAAATAACTGGACTGACAAAACGATTTGTTACAGATCGTGCACTTTTGGGGTGTCCTTTCTGTTTGAAGTCTTGTGTGTTTTGCGAAATCGTTTGATTGTGAGAATGCCTTTTGCATTTGTGGCCTGTACTCCATGTGGTCTGTTTCCACAGCACTTGTGTCATGAAAAGTCCTTAAATGATGATTGTATTTGTGCTCATTATCATCAAAGTGCAGCGGGTCCTCTTGGGCAGGGAGCTGAAGGACTTCTTGTGGGATGAACCCTTGTCGAAATGTCGGTCTGAAAGACTTCTTAACAACCTCCAAGGATCTTCCTAGAGGCAGGCATTCACACCCATGCAATTTTTGTCAGTCAGTTTACAATGTAACCTCAACATGATAATCATGTCAATTGCAGCGTTGCAATTTGCAGCGTCAATAAATACATCCACCAAAAAAATCATACACAATGTTTGTGATCATACACACAAGAGAGAGTGCAAAACCTCCGCTGCCTCAACTGGGTCATACTACTGGGTCACTCAAGTGAACCTTATATCTTATTCATTAAATATGTCAACAGTGCTGACAGAGTTATAGTTCTTTTCTCCAACATTTTTTTTTGGGGGGGGGGGGGTTGGAAATCACTTAAAACATGTAAAAATGCAAAAAAAAAAAAAAATGTTCTCAATTTTTTTTGAGGGGGGGTTGGAATCACTTAAAATATGTAAAAATGAAAAAAAAAATTTCTCAAACAATTTTTTTGGGGAAGTAACATTTTTTGGGGGGGGAGGTTGGAAATCACTTAAAACATGTACAAAAGCAAAAAAAAAATTTTCTAACAATTTCTTTTGGGGGGTGTAACATTTTTTTGGGGGGGGTTGGAAATCACTTAAAACATGTAGAAATGCAAAAGAAAAATTTTTCTCTATATTTTTTGGGGGGGTAACAATTTTTTTTTTGGGGGGGGGGGGTTGGAAATCATTTAAAACATGTAGAAATACAAAAAAAAAATTCTCTAACAATTTTTTTGGAGGGGGGGGTTGGAAATCACTTAAAACATGTAGAAATGCAAAAGAAAAATTTTTCTCTATATTTTTTGGGGGGGTAACAATTTTTTTTTTGGGGGGGGGGGGTTGGAAATCATTTAAAACATGTAGAAATACAAAAAAAAAAATTCTCTAACAATTTTTTTGGGGGGGGGTTGGAAAAATAGCAATGAAATTTTTCATTGGTTGGAAAAATAGCAATGAAACTAAGTATCTAAGAGATACTTAGTCCTTATCTCTACCAGGGGAGATACGGACTAAGTCCAAAATTTAATGGCATGATCGTTGGATCATACCTAACCCCCCCCCCCACCAAGTTTCGTCGAAATCTGTCGAGGAGTTTTTCCATAATACTGTTCACAAACAAACAAACAAACAAACAAACAAACAGAAAGGGGTGAAAACAGTAACCTCCATCCATCCATCTTCGAAGATGGTGGAGGTTAATAACTGGAGTACAAGCTTTCAAAAGCATGAATGCAACTTATAGTGTAAATATTGAACTTTTAAAGATTCTTTAAAAAAAAAAAACAAGAAAAAGAAAAAGAAAAAGATAAGTTCACTCACCACATATTGAGTCCAAGAGCTCATCATCATCAGGTTCAACCTTCACATCTTGTCGAAAACCTGTAAAGTCGGGATTCAGAATGACATGAATCCAACCCGATGGAAGCATGCCTTAAAATGTCAGCAGCACCATACTCATCTGTGGGAAATCATGAATCATTTAACTGTAGATCTCTATTTAAAAAAACAACAAAAAATTATCTACATCTGTTGTGCCCCATGTACCACAAGTATTTATTTCAACTTTTAAAAGGTGATCTCAACAAACAGAACACTGCAAACAGCAGCGGTTTAAATTTGCCATATTTATTTAAATACATCAATGTATTTCTCATGTCAGTACATGACAAACAACTAAAAGCTCAGAGAGGAAAATGATATATGAATTAGTTTTGGATTAAGTGGGAAGTGAAGGGAGGGAGAGGAGGAGGGTGAATTCTGGCAGAGGTGATGCCCAACTGAAAGTCCATCCAAGAGACGATGCACACGTTGATGAATGACCCTGCCTGTGGAACACCGGGATGAGTTTAGAGCCGAGTTAGGATACGAACCCAGGCGAGACCGCTTAGAGCGAGTATGCGTACTTCTCGGCTATCCTGCCATGATCTGGCGATTCATCGCTTCATAAAAACGGAATTGATCTGAGCAGTTCCGACTGCTCAAAAAATTATTTAACAAAATGTTGTTATTTTTTTAAACCCTTCATTTGGCTAATTGGCACATTCTTTGATACTCTTTCATCTCCTCGATTTCTGGAGAGTTGTATGGTGGAGGATAGCGTGAGATAAGGGAAGGGAAGGCAGCACGAGGGTCGGGGGGGAGAAGGCAGTGCGGCAGGGGGAAAGGCAGCGTGGAGGGGAGGGGGGAGGCAATGGGGAGGGGAGGGCCAGCACGGGAGGGGGGAGGAGGCAGCACGGGGGAGGGGCAAGCAGCTTGAGATAAGGGGAAAGCACACGAGGGAGGGAATGGGAAGGCAGCATGAAGGGAGGGGAGGGAATGGGAAGGCGGTGCGAGGGGAGGGGAGGGAATGGGAAGGCGGTGCGAGGGGAGGGGAGGGAATGGGAAGGCGGTGCGAGGGGAGGGGAGGGAATGGGAAGGCGGTGCGAGGGGAGGGGAGGGAATGGGAAGGCGGTGCGAGGGGAGGGGAGGGAATGGGAAGGCGGTGCGAGGGGAGGGAGGGAATGGGAAGGCGGTGCGAGGGAGGGGAGGGAATGGGAAGGCGGTGCGAGGGGAGGGAGGGAATGGGAAGGCGGTGCGAGGGGAGGAGGGAATGGGAAGGCGGTGCGAGGGGAGGGGAGGGAATGGGAAGGCGGTGCGAGGGGAGGGGAGGGAATGGGAAGACGGCACGAGGGGAGGGAGGGAATGGGAAGGCGGTGCGAGGGGAGGGAATGGGAAGGCGGCACGAGGGAGGGGAGGGAATGGGAAGGTGGTGCGAGGGGAGGGAATGGGAAGGAAGTGCGAGGGTAGGCAATGGGAAGGAAGCGCGAGGGAAGCGTTGGGGGGAAGGAATGGGAAGGATGCGCGAGGAGGGTATGGGAAGGAGGGGCGAGGGGAGGGAATTGGAAGAAAGCGCGAGGGGAGAGAATGGGAAGGAGGCGTGATGGGAGAGAATAGGAAGGAAGCAAGGAAGGGGAGGGAATGGGAAGGGAGCGCAAGAGGAAGGAATGTGAAGAGAGCGCCGGGGAGGGAATGGGAAGGAAGCATGAGGAGAGGGAATGGGAAGGAAGCACAAGGGGAGGGAATGGGAAGGAAGCATGAGGGGAGAGAAAGGGAAGGAAGCATGAGGAGAGGGAATGGGAAGGAAGCACAAGGGGAGGGAATGGGAAGGAAGCATGAGGGGAGAGAAAGGGAAGGAAGCGCGAGGGGAGGGAACGGGAAGGAAGCGCAAGGGTAGGGAATGGGAAGGCAGTGTGAAAGAAAGGGAAGGCAGCATGAGGGAATGGCATGGGAAAGCAGTTTGAGGGGAGGGAATGGGAAGGCAGCATACCAGGACATTACTCCGACGATAAAACACGTCCAAACAGGAGCATTTTCTTTCGAACCGCCGTGTTCTTTAAAACATCAAAACTAATGCTGTTTGGTAAAGGCCTGCTTGCATGCACCCCCCCCCCCCCCGTGCACCGGCGATTTATTCAACCTTTCACTTGCACACATGCACAGATTTCCCCACACCCGCACTGCACGCTGGCACGATCTGTGTGGCTTCGAGACTTAGGTGCTGCAGAAGTACATGGTTCGTGAGACAGTCACATAACCTCCTCCACAGTGCCACGCACCACGAGCCCAAGTTCAAGTTCAGACCATGCACCCGCGAAACCCACACACACACACACACACGCAGGCATGCACACACCCCACAGAGTCATTTGTTCCCATTTCTACCACGTCAATGTGTGCTATCTACATACGTCTTCGCTTGCAGAAACTACCCACTATTAATATGTTGCAGTAACCATTAGTATTTTTTATTGATATTTTATAATGAAAACATGCACAAAACAGTGTAAAACAAATAAATAAATAAATAAATAAATACATAATAAAATCCTCTTCACTTTCAGCAACAAAAAAGTTCCTCTTCGCTTGAAGAAACTACTGACTATTAATATATTGGCAGAACTATAATAGTATATTCATATTAATATTTTGTAACGTTAGAAAATCGCCCAAAATGGAAAGAGCCAACTGCGTATGTAATTCCAGAAAAAAAGGACCCCCTGTGGACTGTACCGTCATGGATTACAAAAGCACATTATGAAGCACAGCGTCACACTCAATGAAGGTACCCTTTCTGTACATTCCGTAATCTTTTCTTCATTCAATATAATCGTCGGAACAGTAGAAAAACTTAAGTTTAATGTTTTGCTTAAATAAATACACTTATAAAAATTACGAATTTGTTAAAATTTTCACATTTCACTCCTGGTTTTGACACTTACTTTGTCCACCAGATCTGATTCTCAAATCCGACATATTATTTTGATTATATATTTTAATTAGTCCACGAGAGTAGATCATGCTTCCAAATCGAGGCATGTTTGAATAGGCCAAGCCAAATGGTGAATTTGGACCCCCATCGAGTCTGGGCGTGGAGTTCGAGGGTGTCCAAGGATGAGGCCGATGAAGGATATAATTAAATAATGCCATTAATTATCTTCAAAAGGGGTGTTTTAATTAACCCAATTTTAACTCTTGCACTTCCTTGGAGTTTTCTTAGTATGCATGCAAAGTTTCAGGCTGCTGGGTTTTATGGTTTTGTAGTTATTGAGGACACACACACACACACACACACACACACACACACACACACACACACACACACACACACACACACACACACACACACACACACACACACACACACACACACACACACACACACACACACTTGTTTTGATTGCATTCCCTTACTTCCCTCCCAACCCAGTCATATTCCTTTTGTCAGTTCGATCTTCCCCTGATTTATCTATTTGGTTCGGGAATAAACGCGTTTGTTTGACAAGAGCTAAGGTTCTCATGGTTCTCCTCATGACCCGCATGCATTGTCCACCATAATTCGGAACGTCTCCAGAGATGCCAACTTTTGGAAATCAGAATTAGGGAGGATTTTCAACCGACACCAAATAATGTGCGCGAAGCGCACATCTCGAGCGCGGAGCGCTCGACCCTTGTGGCGGGGTCCAGGGCCCGCCTTAGGGCCCTGGAAGCTCTGGGGTTCTAGATGCTCTCTAGTGCCCTCTGAGCCCTATTTTGGAGCATTTAACATGTTAAGAATTCCCACTTTTTGAACAAAAAAAGGGGAAAATTGTGCACTTTTTAATGTTACATGTATGTTAATATTAGTAAGTTAGGGGACAATCAAAGATTAACAAAAAGCACAAAAGAAGCAATATTTTTCTTCCCTTACTGGCTGGTACTACTGCTGCTTGCTTTTTCCATGGCAGCTTTGCTGAGTGACAGCTGTGTGGCTCTTTTAGCCCTTCTGATTATGTCTTTGCTGTATTCTCTCTGGTAGCAAGGGGTGTTATGAGCTAGTTTTTCAATTAAGAGAGCTTCCAGGGTTTTGACACTCAAATTGGGACGAAATTCAGTATGATTCTTCCGTACAAGACTGAGTGCCCGCTCACATGATGCGTTCGAATGAGGAATGACCAAGATTCCCTTCATCACTTTGCTCAAATTAGGATACTTCTTGGCACCAGTGCAGGGATCTGTGAGCTGTGAAATCCGATGCCACTGCTCATCCACTCTCACTGTCTCAGTAGCAATTGTAGCTATGGAGGCGTCTGCCTGGTAGTGAGCGAATTCACTCTCAAGACTGTCTATGTCACTATCACCGCCACTGAACAGACAGGGGAATTTCTTGATGAAAAACTCCACACAGTCAAACCCCACTTCTTGGTGTAGCTTAACATCCAGCACCTGAGCATGCTTGGCTAATTCATCATCTAGCGGCCAGGTTTTGAAGATGTAATTGCAGGCTTTCACATAATATGAGCGAACTGCACTGAAGAAACCTTGGATGTCTGACTCACTCAGAGTGAAGGTGGATTTCTTGAGACTCCTTTGTTCCCTTATATACAGTTTGGCATCGTTCCCAATCATGAGGTCCTCATCATTCTTCTGATGATTTCTGTCAGAGAAGGGTACATTTACCAGAGCAACCGATGACACCGATGGTTTCAAAAACCACACGAAGATATCTTTCAGAAGACCATTCAATTCTCCGTGCAGGAGATGAATACAGGGTTCGTCTCTTTGGAGCAGAAGATTCCCCTTCTCAAAAAGCTTGTTAGCATATCGAAGGAAGAAACAATAGAGTTTTGTTTGTGGAGACAAGAACATCCTGTTGACACGTTTTTCTCTAGATTCCTGCACAGTGTTTGAGGAAGATGCGCTTTAGTTGTAGAACTCGTAGTACACTTAGCCGCAGGGCGATCACACTTGCGTTTACTGCCAGCAGAAGAGGTCAGACTCGTAGTACCAGATCCAATTTTACGTTTGAGGAGAGAGCTTGAGGTAGGTGCAGCCAAGGAAGAAGACCTCTGATTCGAAGGTTTTGCTGAGCTTCTATCAAGTGATTTGGCAAAAGCAGAACTTAACTTGGGTCCTTCTTTGCCTGTAGATGGGACTATCACAGTCTTTCTCGACTCTGAAGGAATCTACTTTGTAGATGAACGTGATGAAGGGCCGGTGATGCTACCTGCTCTCAGCATTGGTTTTGGTGCTGTCCCTGCTGTCTTCTTCGCAGCAGATACTGCAGTGGTAGTGGTGAATGCTGCTCCACGAGTGCTTGATCCTGCAGTGCCAGTACTGGCAGTAGATACAGTGCCGTCCTTCTTGCTCGTTGTTAGAGTCTTGGCTACAGTTGGTTGCATTTTTCTTCGTACTTCTTCTTTGAAGAAGAGGCGAAGTGGCTCCCACTGTTCAATCAGCCTGTCTAGGCACTGACCAAGGGACAGCCACCTTGTTGCGACATGCTTCAGAATCTTGTGTCGGGGCATCACAGAGTTCTTGCAGTGCTTTCACTCCTTTGACGCGTTTACTACTTTTGTCCAAGTAGTAGTAAATATCGATGAGAAAGTCATCTAATTCAATGGGTAAGGCCTGAGCCGCCTTCTTGGCCGTATTGTGCATCATATGGCAAGGGCATCCCATGATGTTGCACTCTGGATTTTGTTTGTGGATATAAGCAGCGACTCCTTTGTGCTTGCCCACCATGACAGAGGCATTATCAGCACAAAAGGAAACACAATTTCCCCACGGAATTTTCCTGTCACTGAACTCATGATCAAGCAGTTTGAAAATGTTTTCTCCAGTGGAATCTTGTTTGCACGCAGGCAAACTTAGCAAACCTTGCTTCACAATCCCAGCACTGTTGTCATAGTACGAAATCAGGACAGGATATAGCTGGGCCTCACCACTGTCATTGCTACCGTCTGTAGCTAGGCTAAATGGAGCTAGTCTAGCAATATCGGCAATAGATGAAGCAGTAACATTTGACAACTCACCAATTACACTGGTCAACAACAAATTTGTTGTCTGCATTTTTTAAGCTGATTTAGGACGAATCTGATGCGCTGAATCCAAAACTCACATTAGTTTTGTTCAATCAGGTCAAGTTTTTGAGATATGGCCACATGTCGTTTTTTACATTTTTGTTCACATGTACGCATGTGTGGAGCATTTTAGAAGAAGTTGGTGGGGGTAAAATGTCATGCCAAATAATTGTTTTAATTGGAAATAATTATTTTAATGACAAGAAGTATTCAGGTACGATAGTTCTAGGTGATTATGTCGAAAAGGGATCAGTTTGAAGTCATAAAACCTCAAAATCTTCCAAAAATTGGTGAGGCAAAGCATAAAGTTCGTGGATCAAAACTAAAGTTAATGGGGCAGATTTTGTAATAATGTGATACAAAAAAGTTGTATTTCTTGAAATAACGAACTCTGAAGAATGTACAATACCTACATGCGCCAATTTATGACATGCGCTTCTGCTCAAGCTTGGAGTGCCACAGTACGAACCCAAAGATTGGAGACTGTTCATTGACAGCAGCAAGCGATCACTGAAATGTGTTCTGCTACACAACGGCAACCAGTTTGCCTCTGTACCCATTGCTCACTCGACTACACTGAAGGAGAAGTATGAAGCGGTGAAGTACGTGCTGGAGAAAATTGGTTATGATCAGCATAAGTGGTTTATTTGTGTTGACCTGAAGATGGTGAACTTTTTGTTGGGACAACAGTCTGGCTTCACCAAGTACCCATGTTTTCTGTGCATGTGGGATAGTAGGGACCGTGCTCAGCATTACACGAAGAAGGACTGGCCTGTGCGGGAGGAATTGGTGCCATGCAAAGAAAGGAACGTCATCAACGACCCTCTGGTGGACAGAGACAGAATACTCTTCCCACCGCTGCACATCAAGCTCGGCTTAATCAAGCAGTTCACCAAGGCTCTGGACAAAGATGGTGACTGCTTCACTTACTTGTGCCAGGCTTTTCCAGGATTGACCATGGAGAAGTTGAAAGTTGGCATCTTTGATGGTTCTCAGATCCGTCAGCTCATCAGAGATCCAGAGTTCAAAAACTCAATGAATGAAGTGGAACTGGAAGCGTGGAAGACATTTGTTTTGGTAGTGAAGAACTTTCTTGGCAACAATAAGGCCAGAAACTACGCAGAACTTGTCAACAACATGCTGACTGCTTTCAGAAACCTGGGCTGCAACATGAGCATCAAGATGCACTACCTATTTTCACATATGAACCGGTTTCCTGAGAACCTGGGTTCAATGAGTGACGAGCAGGGGGAGAGATTCCATCAGGACATGAAGGAGATGGAGACCAGGTATCAGGGTCGCTGGGACGCAGTCATGATGGCTGACTACTGTTGGAATCTGAAGAGAGACCTCCCTGCCGCTGAACATTCCAGGAGTTCGAAGAAACGGAAGTTCAAGCCCTGAAGTTTGAACAGTGGTGACGCAACATGCAATTTACTTGTACTTACCTTTATCAATGCCCACCATTCAGATGACAGTAATCGATGTTTCTATCATGTAATCAATAAATGTTGTTGGCAAAACATTTTTTTTTCTTAAAAACATGTTTAGGATGATATGTGTTGACAAAAATCAGCTGATAATGCCACAAAAATGTAATTGATTTTGTCACAAGATCTGATTTTTTCAAATCAACTTAGCACAAAAACCTGACCTGATGGAGAGAAACGGATGCCATTTCCTGATTCAGCAGTGCCAGAATACCCTAATTCACTTGTAGAAATCTAGACAACATTCAGAAAGTAAAAAATTGTTGACCAGTGTTCTTTTTTCTTCTTTGTTCTTGTTCTTTTTTTTTTTTTTTTTTTTTCTTTTCTTTTTCTTGCTTTTTGTTCTTGTTTTTTTTATTTTATTTTTATTTTTCTTTTTTTTGTTCTTGCACATCTTGCACATCTTGCAAGTTTTTGTTCTTGCACATCCATACTTTGAAGCAACTTTTGAATCTGGAAACATCTTTTGAAATTGAGGTCCAGCATGATCTGAGACTGATATGGGCAAGTTATGTTCCACAATAAATCCACTAAAGAGAAGTTCCGCTCGGGTAACATCCTCTTCCTCGCTTGTCCCTTGTTTGGTGAAATAATTCAGAAGTGTACCGGTACTCGTGCTCGAAGATCTCTCCTTTGCAATGTCTGTGTGCCGTTTGCTTCCAACGTGCTTCCGAATATCATCGCGACCTCCGTGCTCAACTGAAATATCAACGCTGCATACTGTACAATACGCATGATGAATTCCTCTTTCAGACTTTCGAATACACGGGTATTGGAGACTGTATTCGGTCTTGTACTTCTGAGACCATTTCTTGGTCTTCGTAAGCTTCTTTTCTGCCATTTCGTAATCAACATCGAGGGCTTGAAGCATCGGTAACTTCGAAGTCGATGTTCCACAGCTGCAGCGCGACTCGTAGAACTGTAGCGGCTGTTAAATTAAACACCGCACGGTGGTCGCGACCGCCGGGCTGGTACGGGGCCCAGCTGCATGCAGTGAGCGTATCGCATGCATATACACTGTGCATACATACCGCATGCACTGTATTGCACACAAACTGCATGCACTAAATCTCAGTGCATGATCGCATAAGCGAGATCCAGACCCAATGTTTCGCTGCTCCTCATTTGAATTTGCAATTTTTTACGTACAATTTGGTAGCAGCGAACGTTATGGAGTTACCACATGCTATACGTAGCAGACGATGCTTTTCATTCAATTCTCATACCAGTACATTCTGATTAGTGAACAGTGCAAAAATATCAAAATTTCGGGAGGATAAGGATAGTGATCGTAAGGGCGGGAGTTTGGGTGAATTTTCGGAAGCCTCCCGATGAAATCGGGAGGGTTGGCATTGCTGCGTCTCCACAGGAGTTCAAACCGTTTGGTTCATCACGGGATTTTAACCTCCCGCCGCGACGACCTCTACGTTAGTTGAGTAATTGATGCTATAGTATTTTTCATGCCAGTACACGACAAACAACTAAGAGCTCAGAGAGGAAAATAGTATACGAATGAGTTTTGGATTAAGGGGGAGGCAGCGGCACGGAAGGAAGAATGAAGAGATCACAAGCAAGCTCGGGAAGAAAGGGTGGGTAGAGGGAGTGGGGTGCGGGAGGGATGAAAATGAAAGCGAGCTTAGAAGGAGAAAAGGAACCCGAGTAAGCTTTGATGGAAAAGGAGAATAAGGCAAATTTGAGAAGAAAAGGAAAATGAAAAACATTTGGATTAAGTGACTTTGTACTTTAATTCGTGAAAAAGCATTTTTAATAAAATAATAATAATAATAATAATAATAATAAACACCTTACTCACTGGATGTTGAATCCTTGGCCTCTTCATCATCAGGTTCAACCTTCACACCTTGGAGCAAATCTGCAAAACATGGTCAAGTTTTATTCCAAATGTTCCTCCAGCAAATCAACCGAAAGAAAATAAACAATAATAAATTAAAAAAAAATGATGATTGATCTCTGCAAATCAAAAACTTCCTTATTACCTGCTGTGTCCTCGGTTCCAAAAGTATTCCTTTCCACCTTCACAATGTGATCTGTACAAACGAACAAATACCGCAAAGAGCAATAGTTTACATTTGCAAAATGTATTGCCTTTATCAATGGTGTTTCAGCTATTAGAGTCACTGACCATGAGAGCCATTCCAAAATGTACAATGGGATACTTGTCTCGATGAAGGCTCGTCCCAATGTGTTGGCAGAGAAGATAAGCAATGGTCTAAAGATTGAAATTATGTTCAACACTTTGGGAAAGGAGGTGTAAGGTATAGCTCATGTTTCATGTGTTCATCCTTCATCAGTGTTGAGGCATTTTTGCTCTGACAAAGAGCTGTTGATTGACATTGTACAAAATGTCTGCAATGTAAATAAGATATATGAATACATCGGAAGGCACACAATAAATACTTTGAACTTGATATTCAAATCTTTCACTTACAATCTATACTCATAAAAGGCAGTGTGTGTGTGTGTGTGTGTGTGTGTGTGTGTGTGTGTGTGTGTGTGTGTGTGTGTGTGTGTGTGTGTGTGTGTGTGTGTGTGTGTGTGTAACTTTGCATGCAAACTTATAAAACTCCAAGGAAGTGCAAGAGTGAAAATTGGATGTTTGGGTGAATAAAACACCTCTTTTGAAGATAAATAACGGCCTTACTTAATTATATCCTTAATCAGGCGATCATCGGCCACCTCACTGTCTGGGGTCTTCAGTCGTTTCCTGGGTAACCTTGCTGGGGTCTGAAGGGGCCATGTTTTTTGGCCTGCTCAACCTTACCCTGACTTGGAACAGGCCGCAACTTGGAATAAGCTGTTCATCACAGCCACAAATCGCTGGGTACATTGCAATGCTTATAAATGCCTGGAGACGTCAGCGTTTGTTGTTTTATTTCATTTCTGCAGATGTGTTTGCTACGAGTATCTCTTAAACTAAGACGAATTACAAAATTTAAGCTCCAGAATCGAACTTACAAGCAGTTCTGACTCTGAGAAAAGTGTTCATTTATCCAATTTGGACATATGTGACATTTCGGGCATCTCCAGGAGGTGTATGTTTAATATGATGGTTCGGTGATTGCCAATTGCGTGCCAAGGGAGCAGTTTCTTATCGACCGTTTCGTTTGAGTGCTTGCTTAAATACTGAAGCCACTTGGCGAGTGCTCTCCAAGCTGCTTCATTGTTCGTTTCAGGAAAAAGTACACGTTTTTTCAATCTCACATCGATTTGACGTACATTTCCACCTTTGTTGGGTCCCACGGTGCCGTGCAGTGAGTGACTCAAGAGGTATATTATCCTCTGAAAATGTGCGAGGATCGCTTTGTGCGATCTCCATTTGTAATCCACGTCTCACTTCGACATCGACACATATGTAAAAAAAAAACAATAAGGTCCATCCGACCAGGTGTTCGCCATGTTTGATCTAGCTGTGAAGGTTGAGCATACATCGACATTTTGTATTATGTGGCTTGATACATTTTTTTAAATTGAATTTTGCTAATTACCCACTTTAAATCCTCTTTCAAAGAACGCTGTTTCAAGGTAAATCTTTGTGTTGGTCTCTTTTATTGACTTGATACATGTGTACATAAACTGTATTACCACAATGGCATTTGGCACTGGTGTCCGTGTGTCGTTGATTGGTATCTACATACTGTATATGGGTTTCAGAATGTGGAATTGAGTCTTCCCAGGGTGGGCTCAAAGCATCCACCTTCATTTCGGTAAGGGGTCACGATTCATGGACCAAGCTATGAAGTTTTCTGTTCTCAAAGTTTTGTTCCGAGGACTCTGTTCAGGATCGTCACTGAGCCCCAGACAGCTTCCAACTGTAGTTTGTAATATTCCCGGGGATGGTTTTTAATATCTCTGAGGTTCTTCGTCATCATTCCCTTAGCTCCAACTTTGGCATTCTTCAATTTCCAGGATCTTTTCACTTCATTCTTGAGGTTTTGGTATTTGGTCATTTTCTTGATGTCTGCATTGTTTTGTCCAAAATCACTGCGATTAACACCTCACTCAGCAATGTCTTCTTCTCTCTTTTTTTTGTACCAAAGTATGTTGTCTGGTCACAACACTGTTTTCGATGTTCACGCTCGATGGGAACATGAGGTCATACGTGAGCGGCACTTCCATGTTTTCAGTCCATGCTTTTGGTTAATGTTCGCACAAATTTTCTGGAACTGGGATATCAAAGTTTTTGCAGATGTGCCAGCAGTTAACATTACAAACTCTGTTGTCATTGTGTGTACAGCTGTTCTGACATGATATTTTTTTTTAATTTGTGTTCAGTCATTAAGCACACGATATCACTCTCTTTGCTAATGCCACCTTCACCCCTCACCTGCCTTTTTTTTCCTCCCCCCCCCTCCTCCTCCTCCCACTCTCTGTCTGTCCTGTGTTGCTGTCTCTCTCTCGCACCCATTTTCACAGTGTATAGCAACGTTTCGTGAGGAATTGCTCTCCCCACCTCCACCCCCTTCCTCACTCTTCTCCCCTTCTTCACTCAATCCTTGCTTCCCCTCCCTCCTCTCCCCACCCCTCCTCCTTCCCCTCCCCCCTCTTTCTCCACCCCCCTCTGATTCACACCACAATCAGCAAAGCGTCAGGTTGTATTTGCTAGTACGATAATAAAGAAATAACAATCATGCAGTTTTCTTTTTGTGACAAATGTGACATTACAGTTTTGGGGATATACATTGGTTCACTATCAGTCAGTGCTCTGTTAAAAAAACACCAATTATGGATCCAAAATATCTGGAGAATAGCTTTTATCAGTTACAAAGTTGAAATGTAGTAACGTTAACCAAAATAATTGACAAGATTAGCCCCACAAGAGATTAATTGTGTGGGACAACAAATTAGCCTCGTTGATAGCATGCTCACCGTTGAGTTATCTAGCCCGAGTTCAATTCCTGACACATTGGACTTAAACTGGGTGTTTTGATGTAGTGCCAGCAGGGATGCTGCATCTCGGAGCACAGTCTGAAGCCGCTGCCACACCTTGACGATTTACCAAGCGTATGCCGATTTATGAAAAATTTGTCTAAAACGCTGGCACACGTCGAATACGTTATGGGTACGTTTTGTATACGTTAAGACCACGCTGAAAAAAAAACACTGCTATACGTCGTAGTACGCTGGCTTTAACTTTTGTACTTTTGGGTTGTCCTCAAATTTTTGCATGCTTGAAATTTTACGACGTATGCTAGCATATGACTCACACGTTCCGCTACGCTGGCCATAAGTTGTAGGCACGTTACGCGATTGTTGACACACGTCGACACACGCTACTTGTAAGTTACTCATAAGTCGAAACACGTCGAGGTAATGTTTAGCGTACCCGAAACTTATTTCTAACCTATGAGTAACGTGTTGTAGGCACGTTACGCGATCGTTGACACACGTTACTTGAAAGGTACTCATAAGTCTAAACACGTCAATGTAATGGTTAGCGTCAGTGTTCCAGACTCCCTGGTTTAAAAAAAAAAAAATTTCTTCGGTATGACGGTCATGTTGACACTTCGATTTCTAGTGCGGTTATAATTTAATATAATTAAAAGGCTGCCGCTCAACGATTTAAATCATAACCGTCATACCGAAGAAAAAAAACCCCAAAAAAACCCAGGGAGTCTGGAGCACTGACGCTAACCATTACCTTGACGTGTTTCGACTTATGAGTAACGTACAAGTAACGTGTGTCGACGTGTGTCAACGATCGCGTAGCGTGCCTACAACTTATGCCAGCATATGCGGAATGTGTCATACGTCGAGTACGTCGAGAAATTTTCAACATGCTGAAAATTTATCGACATACTCTGCGTACAATGACGTATGCCAGCGTTCTACGACGTATGCCAGCGTGCTCTTAACGTATACAAAACTTACCCATAACATATTCGACGTATGCCAGCTTGGTTTGGCAAATTTTTCATACGTCAGCATACGCTGGCTAAAACGTCAAGGTGTGACAGCGGCTTCACACTTCGATGTCTAGTGCGGTTATGATTTGAATCGTCGAGCCGCAGCCTATTAATAGCCTACGCCACGTGATCGTCGGCGATACGCTGCCGCGCTATGCATAAGTTAGACTATCGTTGGGCATAGGTTGTGAACGCCGACAACACGCTCAGCATTCGTTGGTATAAGGTATCTATATGTGATTGAAACGTTCTGTGTATGTTACTAATACGTTATGCATACATCCAACACGTTATTATACACCCAAAAATTAAAAAAAAAACATCAATAGTTCAGCGTACGCCAGCGTTTTACATACATTTTGATATGTTGCCATACGCTGGCTAAAACGTCAAGGTGTGACAGCGGCTTACCGAAGGTGAGCAGAGGTTATGTTTTCAGCACAGTCTGTCTGTGAAAAGGATACCTCAAAGTTGTGGACGGATTCAAAAGAAATTCAGTGGAGAGTTTGGGCATGTGACAAGGACAAAATGATTAGATTTTGGTGGAGATCCGGATCCGGAACCGGATATTATGATTTTTTGCAGTGATTCTTCACCATTAAGAGATCGGGCCAAATACGATATATAGCACGATATCTCAAAAAGTTGTGGGGGGATACGGATGAAAGTTGGTGGTCGAGTTGGTTTGGTGGCAAGAACAATCCGATTAGATTTTGGTTAAAGTCCGGATCCAGATTCGGCCCATCAGTGGGATATAAAACGTAAACTGTTCAGCCTGGTGGAGGTATGCGCTCCACCGAGTGCTATTCTAGTTTCTTATTGTCTTCCTCAAGTTAACTACTATGCTTATGTAACCAAATATAACTTCTACAACAGCAACAAAAAATTCAATCGTATATTGTAATATGCTCTGGAAGTAGTTCAATAAAAGGTGTGAACTAAATGGAAAGGAAGAATTGGGAGGGAGAGGAGGAGAGGTGTATCAGTGAGCTCGACAGAAAATGATGTACAAAATCAGAGAATTATTTTTCCCACCTCCATCAAAGATTGGTATGTTTCTCACAAAATTCACTATTTGCATTGGTACAACCAAAAGGCACAAGAGTGGGCTGTTAGGAAGGTTAGAAAAGTCACTGCCGACATCAATTATCCATATAACTTGTTGCCAGGCATTAATTTGTGAATCTCAGGAGCTTGTGTGCATGTAATATGTGGAGGGCTTCCCCCTCCACATATTACAACAAAATAAAATAAAACCAGAGTTGGTGTCAAAGCCACCCAATGCTCGCCTGTTTATGCATTTATCGTTTTTAAAAGACTAGTCTAATAATATTTTTTATAAAGCATTGCAGTGAAGTCTGATCCAAATAATTGTAAAGCAATATATGTATTTGTATATTGTAATCAGTAAAAAATAGTGTGGTAGATAAAAACATTAGAAAGGAAAAAAAAACTTTAACGTTGATGTGCTACAAAAAAGTTAAGTTCAAAACAGGTCAAAAATTGAAAAAAAATTGAAATTTTTTAAAATTTCAACTTCACTACATCAATAATATACCCCAAAGGAAACTCCATGCCAAATATCAGCATCTGAGTACACATATTAAATGAATGGCAAGCTTCTAAATAACTTGCACCAAAAACTTTAACATTTTCACGCTCACGCCGGGGGTATCACTATAGCTCTCTGTTCTTCGAACAGGCGAGCTAATAATAAACATTAGTCCGGCAGATATGTGAAAAAAAATGTGCCTTTAGTGATACAAGCATGAAATTTGGCACACTGCTAGGACAGTATCTTACAAAGATTTTTGGATATAGGGACATTCCAGATTCTTCCCAGAGCCAAAATGGCAGCCATTTTACAAAATAGCCGATTTTGTGTTGTACAAGGAGGATACATGTGGATACAACTATATTTAAGAAGCATACCAGTGGTTTTATTTAACTAAATATAGATTCTAGCAAATAAGAAATAGCAAATAAAGGTGACAACGTGTGAATAAACCATTTATTTGGTTTTTTTTATGCATTTTTGCACTTTTGGACGGTTTTCTACAACAAACTCTTCAAAAAACTGTTATCAAGCACCATGGAATGACTGTTGTTCATTTAACACTCTTGAACTCAGAGGAAGTGCTTCTGTTTGATCCTAACATCAACTTACAGAGTCAAGATTATACAGTGGAACCTCTAGATCCAGGTAACAGAGTCTACTATGATGCATGGATACATGTGTGCATGTTACATAATTATCATCTGTGATCTCTCTTGTCCCAGTTCTACTCTCTATGTACACTCCCCACCACAGTGACATAGAGCTGTGCACTGGAGTGCAGCCTTGACACACTTGCACTGTCCTCTGCATCCCTTTTTGCAGCCACACCTTAGTAGTTGCCGACATGCCTCAGTTGCCTCTGGGAGGGATGTCCAGTATATGTCCCAGCCATTATCGGTGTGAACCCACCCCCAGTCACTGGGCGATGGGAGCTCTGGTGTGGACACCATCATCTGGCCCCAACAGTAGCCGGCTTGGTAGGTAGCTCTCTTGATGTGCTGTTTCAGGGTTTCACCAGTTGGTGGGAGAGTATCTATTGTTCTGCCATTCTGGGTGAACAGATGCTTGCGACACTCATTGACATGTTCCTGGCTACTGGTGCGATCATAGAGCACAACAACAAAACGCTCCAGTGCATCCATGTGGTCATCTACGGCTGAAGGAGTTGGCGTGGCAGCCAAGGCACAGAATGCTGCAGTGACATCAGTGACCTCATCACAGGCTTTCCAGGTTTCCCATGCTTTTTTCTTCCCCCTGCCTCCGAAGCTTGAAACGGTGTCGCATCCAGTGAGGGCATGGAAGAATGGCAAACCTCGACACTTGTTAGGTCCCAGTGCCACAGACATCTCGTGAGCTGCCAAGAACCTGAAGTTCTTTCCTGTGCCAAAAGCAACCCAGAGCTCATCAATGTCCAGACGTCCAGCTGCTGTCACCGCAAGGACCACGACATCAGTGTCTACTGTACGGATCGACACTTTGCTGTATCCCTACCTCACAGCATCTTCAGCATGGAGTAGCATTCTTGTGTCAGCTTCTTCATGGCTACAAGGGGCAAGACCAGCAACATCTCGGGCCTGCGTACAAACCACATCTTTGTGGTGGGTGCTGATGACTTGTTTGTCTGTGTCTGTTGTTGCTACTCTGGTGGCTAGGAAGTCAAACAACTCCATCTTGTTCTCATCTGTGCGAAGAAAGGTCTGCCAGTTTCCAGGAATGGAACTAGATGGCTCGACTCGTCTCCTGATGCCTTTGCCTCGCTTCTTCCTAGTGTCTGCCTTCAAACTGTCTGTGAGGTATTCATCCCAGACAATATCCATCCTGCTCGTATGTTGCAGCTGAGATGTGATGTATGGCAAGAATACTTCTGATGCATACTCGTTGAAGGTCTTTGCTGTGCCAGGTGGCAGCATACTGATGATCGCTGCACCATCAAGGATGATGACTTCAACTGCTGGACTAGCAGCAGCAGCAGCAGCAGCATTCTCCTGTGGAGGGACCAGATCTTCTAAGCAGCCAACCAGATCAGACTTTGTTCCAAGTCTCATCTTGCCCATGTGTGACAGTGCAGGGGGACATGCTTGGTTCTCATGTGCGAAGAACTCATCAAGATCTCCATCACGTATCTGGGACGCAATGAACAACCTGGAGAACAGGGAGCAGTCGTTCTTCAGAGATGAAACCTGCAGCTGTGCTCTTGACTTCTCTCTGACTGGAGGTGGGCTGAAGAGAGGGAGGTTGTTTCTCTTGATTGGATCGGTGATGGGCTTTGTCTGGTTGATAAGTCTCTCATGGACATAGGAGTCATGCGGTTCTTGTCCCAGCTTCTCGATCTGGCGTACAGTATTGATAACTGCTGGGTCTGCCAGGTCTCTGCTGTCTAGCACCAGGAGATCCTTGCTGTCATCACAAAATGGATTGCCCATCTCCCCCATGACTTGAGTGAGTGAACGCACATCTCTAGCAAAGGCTACCTGTGTGTGCTTGGTCTGCTCGTGGTGTTTGTGAACAGCCTTCTTGGTCTCTGATGTGGCCTGGAACTCAGCGATCACTCTGGCCATCTCTGGACCAGACACCATCCAGCGGCGTAATACAGTGGGATTCTCTGTCAGGCCTACAGCTCCTCCGTCACCCTTAACTAATGCGTTATTCTGCTCGTGGGCTTGGTCGATGGCCATCGCAGAAAACGCATGAGTGGTCTTCTTTACTGTGAAGTTGCCGGCAAGAAACTGCGTGTATACATTTGCATGTTTGGTCGCCAGTGTCACCATGTCGCGCAGGTGAACTGGTATCCACCTGGCATAGTTGGTATGACCCAAGGAGAAGAACCAGGGGACAATCTTGCTCAGGGCATCAATGTATAGCAGGAAGTTCCCTTCACGGACCGATCTGACGTAGATTAGGACAGTGAGTTCCAACTGTAGAATGATCCACCAGAAGTGGAACTGCGGACTGGCTTGCACACGTTCAGCACACCAGTCTTCTAGATCCTGTCCCTCATCTGCTCCTTGGCTCAAGGCTTTCTGTAGGAGAAGATAGAGGCTACTGGCTGTGACCTGGTGAGCTTGCCGAGTGCGTGCAACATGGGCAGCCTTCAGGAAGGAATCAGCAGTACCAGTTGTAGCAACTCCTGCCTGCACCAGAGCTCCTGTCCACCCACTGCTATCCATAAGATCACCCAGAGTTTTCAGTGCAGCCATCTCAATGTGGAGTCCACCAAATAGGATGACGAAGTGATCTTCTCCATGTGTTTCTGGCCATCTCCACTGGATCTGTGTGGCGAGTACGTGCAGTGGCTGATCGACTATGAGGACTGGGATCTGACCAGGGTTCAGAATCTCAACTGCTGTCTTGACGTCCATGGAGTAACGAATCATAGCCACGGACTTGGCCTTGTCGTAGAAGAGAGGCAGCAATGAGGTGAGGGTCACGCCACACTCTGGTTCCTCTGGAATGGACTGCTTGCTGGCATGATATGCAGCCCATGACACAGTCTCGTCTCCCTGTAGTGGTGTGTCTGATGCTACACTAACTGCCATCTGCTCTAGCCACCTGTCAAAATGACAAGAACTCATCAACACAATTAACAAGAGACAGGACCTCAGCACCACACACAGTTAACAAGAGATTGAGGCACATATATGAATACAGAATATGTACAACTTTCAGATGATATATTTTCTGTGGTGTACCTGTATTCCACCTGCATTGCTTGAGGGTTCAGTTGGCAGTCACTTCTGTTGGGACCAGCCAACTTGGGCATCGGTGGTTCACGTTTACCGAGAACCACAGGAGGTACAGTGGTGTGTGACTCTGGCAGGTGTGCCGTGGTTTCTGTTGTAGTAACATCATCTGAGACTACTACCCGCAGCCGTTGAACTCCACGCACTTCACTATTCGGGTGCTGGAACAGCGAGATGCCAGTGCCGTGGAACGAGTCTTGAGCACTAGTTGAGCTGGGATTGTGGTCGATGTTATCCACTGCGCCAGTCGTGAACAGACCACTCTTCAGTTCAGGTGGGCAAACTGCACCCTCCTGCTGGAAGAAGCGGCAGATACTGTTCCCCAAGTCCGTGGAGATGCTCAGCACCCTATCATAGGAGACGGAGAGACCCAAGTGGAACAGAGTGTCAACCAGGTCTCGTTTGCGAGTCTTTGTGTGCATCAGCATTCCCAGGTACACAGGCACGGGGGTCTCCCGATTGTGGCCGTGCTTGGTAGACTCAATACTCGTACTCTGTTGGCGGCGTGCGTAGCTGTTGAACATGAGGAGCTGTGAGATTGTAAGAGTGGGTGTTGATACAGATGAGTGCTTGACTGCTCTTGGATCGTGGGACCATTCAGGATCATCGCAACTAGTGCCACGAGAGAATTTGGCACGGATTGTTCTTGGCAGAGGGCGTCAAATGAACCACTAAAGGCTGTCTTCATCTTCAACATGTCTCTTCGGACTATGTTCGCGGCTCTAGCAAGATGAACACCATCACTATCAGCATCGTGTTCACAGGCCTTGTGAAGGGCTGATCCGATGTCCTCGTTGAAAGCTAGCAGAACATCTCGGCCAGGCTTGTGCTCCTCCATGTCCGGAAAATGTCATGATCCGGTGCTTGAGTTTGGTCGAGTGAACACGTCCAGTCAAGACTGTTCCAAGCTGTTTCAGCCACTTGTTGTACAGACTTGTTAGGTCTGCCAGCTTGAACACTGGTGCCACAAGAGCGTCCATGCGGGCATCATCGATGTAGGACACCAGTTCTCCGAGAGCTATGCCATGATTGATATCATCCTGGTCATCCACGGTTCTCTTTGTGTCCCTTGCTTTGTTATAGAGGGAAACCAGACACTTCACATGGTACAGGGCATCTTGCGCCATCATATCTCCAGCACTCAGTTTAGCAATAAGTGACTTGTCTTCTAGTTTCAGAGGTCCAGGTCTGTCAGGTCAGAGGTCTCGTCTGTCCAGGTCAAAGGTAGAAGCTTTGCGCAAAGACTCGTTACCTGATGGCTTGTCACAAAAGAAACACGTTTCGAGCAGCGACTCTGTGCGGTCCACACTCTGACGGGTATACTTTCGTGTCACGCCTTCGGTATCCCCACTGGTTGCTTTCCTCTTCTCTGCCCGAATCAATTGAGTTTTGTTGTATTGTAGTCTGCACGAATCATGCCACTTAGCCCTGTGGTGCTGGAAGGTGGACTCAATACCCTCACCATCGTCCAAGCGGGACATGTCGAGAGATTTTGGCAAGCAGTCGATCTCACTGAACCTGAGGAGGTTGTCTGCCAGAGTCTGGCATCCAGACCCTCCTGTGCTTCGCTTGGAGTCAGCTGGACAATGAAGAGGCTCAGTGGTGTCCATTTGACACAGCACACATAGGTTCCAGTCTGTCTGGTTAATTGATGTAACAGATGTACTTGGCCCTCGCTGCTGGGGGTCTAATAGTTTGAAATGCTTGGCCATTGTCTTGAACCACCACCAATCAGTCACTGTAAAATTGGGAAGAACCACCACCAAGCAGGGGATTAGTTTTTGGGTACACTACAGTGGAGTTATCACCTGAAAACAGAATAGCAGAGTTAAAATGTTTTCAACTACGAACCCCAGCCCAGAGGAGATGCATATATACACAATGGCGATCTTGGGTGATTGTCACTCGATGTCCCAAATAGGCCACCATACATTATTTATTTGTGCTGGACAGGACCATGTTAAACCCAAATCAATATGAACACACCATTGTAGTTTGAACATTTCTATTATGCAATCATGAAAATTAATACAGTGAGTACATCAATATCGATTTCGCAAATTTATGCATTTAATCGCGACATTGTCAGCTAACAGTATGTAATTAATAATGGAAATATTCATGGAGTCTAAGTTCCTTTCACCAAATTTGATTTTTGATCTATTTATATTTCCAGAAACAATATTCAGGTAACATTCACATGCATGATCATATTGCAGAGCTCTTGTTCCAGCCATGCATTATTGCGATGGTAAACTGTTATCTGTGTCCCTCATAGACCACCGTCGATGCATTTTTTAGTCAAATATGAAGTAGATAATGAAGCATGTGCATACTAGTTGATAATAATCATATTATACTCACTACATTGTGTTTTGCACCAAGCACATATGACTTTGCTGAGCTTGTAGGCAGAATTTGTTATTCATGGCAGCCATTTTGTAAAATGGCCACCATTTTGACCCTTGGGGTAATCTGGAATGTCCCTATATCCAAAATGTTTCCTAAGGGTATGCTATAACTGTGTACCAAATTTCATGCTTGTATCATCAAAGGCACAAAACTACCAGAATATTTCACATATCTGCAGGACTACATTGAATCAATCAATGTTTATTAATTTCAACACAAAACAGGGGATGGCCCGTTTCAGCACACACGGATGACTTAACAGGGGACATTTACTTACGTGGGAGCATGGAACCACGGCTCAAAATACAGAACAACTCGTTTAATAGCAAACAGGTTTAATAAATAAATACTGTGATGGGGACACAGGAAGTGAAAACAATAACAAATGACAGAGATAAATCGGACAGCATTTTAAAATATACAGAACAGTATCTCAGTTATCTTAACAGATACTTAACCTGGGCACACACACACACTTTGGAAACACAAGACGAAAGAGAATGGTGTGTGTGTGTGTGTGTGTGTGTGTGTGTGTGTGTGTGTGTGTGTTTCCGGAAACACCAAGGGCATGATGCTGGCACACTATCGGATACCTCTCCTGATCTGGTCTCGCCTTTGGCTGTTCACAGCTGTGCCAGTGGCTGTGTGAGGAGAGGAGAGGATGGTCCTGACTGTGTGAGAGAGAGAGAGGGGTGTGGTGTACTGAATAGAAGATGCTTAGCAGGCAGACACGAGCGGGGGAACAGTCGAGCCGGGCTGTGTTGCACAAGCGCGAGCGCGGGCGTACTTTGCCCGCGGCTCTCCTTTATTCCGTACTCAGCACACTCACGAGCCGGGCGACTCCAGCATTACTACAACGCCTCAGGCGGCGCGCACACCTTATCCCTTGCAGACCCGATGACCACGCCGACCACTCCTCCCCTCATCATGCCCCGCCCTGCATGCCCGCAGGCTACACCACACTCCTCCCTCCTAAAACTATGATTATTAAATGATCACCATCATAATAAGCATAAACAACACGAAGGACTACGGTATAATAGTCGACAAGGCACAAAAAATGAAAACAGCGAAGTATAACAGCACATCACATCATATAATGCGTGAAAGCGAGTTACTGGAGAAGCACAGCAGCACTACACAGCGAAAACGCCCCCAGGCGGCTCATGCTTACATGGCCCTTGGCGAGGTCGCGGCGACCTCCCGACCTCCCCCGGCACCATCAAACGCCTCCGGCCCATAAAGCGGCACCTCTCCCCAGCCAGACCTGAAACAGATAAACCTTTCGAGGCCGGACCCCCGCTGTCTGGAACCCGCGGCGCCACCGCCAGACCCGACCGACCTTGGTGGGGGCGCTAAACAGCGCCCTTGGCTGGAAGCAACAAACACTCCCCAACACCCCACGCACCATAATCAGTTGAGATTCCACCGCATGGCCAAACGGCCTTGAGCGAACGCAGAGAGCCGCACCCCAGGCGCCAGGCACGTCTGACCTTGCTGAAAGCAGAGGTGGGGGTAACGCCGACCAGCGCACGAGTAACGGCTCCGAGTCGATCTCCGAGACCCACACGGCAGTTAGACGGTAGCAATTCCATTTAAACCACATTTCAACTACAGGCTCGTTATAAATCAATAGGAATAACATTTGAACCATTGCAAACTCATTTTTCCGTACAGCGCGTTCTCTTGATAAAATCCCAGCACCCGACAAAGCAACTATCCGTGGCCTGGGGCAACTGGAGGCCAATAAACCCTCTTTATTCGCCCCCACCTCTCTCAAAGCCACCACATCACATTGATCATAATACAAATCCCATCGATTGATCTCCACCAAACCCACTCTCACACGGGAACTGCTGGCATTTATTTCAACAACGTTAAACTGCATCACTAGAGCAAGGAAAAACACATATGCAATGAACAGCAACCCACCACCCACATCACGAGTCCGTCTCTTGGTCGTCGACTTGATGTTGTGACTCGTGACTTCCTTTAACGCCACGGGCTCACCGCAACCTGTCGAAGCTGCCCGAACAACACCGGCGCGCATTGCCTCACGAACGCTGCCGAAGCGCGGGAACTCATCGCGAGAGCTGATACGGCTCTCGCCGCTCCCGAACCATACATCACCGCCGCAGGCAGCAACGAACGGCCGCTCCCGTTGCATCGACGCGGCTCCCGCCGCCAGAACCTCGCCCTCGGTACTCGACGAAGGCATCGAAGAGAGCACTGGCACACCTGGAGGTACGAACCGGAGATCCAGCCCGAGGTGCGCCAGCCAGTCCCGACCCGAAAGGGCGGGCCCCTCCCCTCGCACCGCAAACACCGTGAGTAGGGCGCTTCGCCCCCGGTAAAGCACCGAGACGTCGGGCGCTGCAAGCGGCGCAACCGCTTCGCCGGTGTACGCGCGCGATGCGCGGGCAGCACGAGTGGACTCAATTCGACACCCGATCAGTGCCCCGATCACTTCAACCTCCCCTGCCACTGATCTTGTCATCTCCGGATCAATTGGAAGCAGGTCTAACTCCGGCAGCATCTCCCGCTCCGGGTCGCTGGAATCTCTGTGCCCCGGCCGCAAAACTCGACCCGGGGCGTCACCGTGCACGCCATGCACCGAACACCATGCCAGCAGCAGGTCTTGACCCGGGACGGAAGGACCGCTTCGCACACCGCCATCTATGACTGTAATGATGGGCGATGACTCTCGGCGCACACCCCGTAGACGTCCTCGAGTGCTCAGACCGCCGTCCGAGTGACGGCATTGCAACGCTCGCCCACGACCCGCGCCTCAGACCGTGCGCGTGGCCGTGCGTGCCTGGCCCATCGCGCTGACCCCCGGACCATCTGCTGTGCCCCGACCATCGAGACCCCGGACATTCTTCAGAGCTCGCGCGACGTCCCACGCCGCGTTCGAGCCAAACCGTGTGTCCTCGTTCTTTAGCCGTGGCTCTGCAGAAATCATTCCCCCGGTCTGACGTGCCTCAATAAAACGAACACTGAGCGCGGCCGTTGCCCACTCGACGTGGCCGAAGTCGATTCCGACGAAGGCGGGCACGCGTTCGTGCGCCGTGCACCGACCTTCTGCCATGCTCGTGCTGGCGAGACCCTTGGCTCCGTAGCCTGGAACCGCACGGGTCATTTGCCGCCCTGCACACGCCGATCCGAAGATCCTCATCAGCCAACTATGGTGTACTGAATAGAAGATGCTTAGCAGGCAGACACGAGCGGGGGAACAGTCGAGCCGGGCTGTGTTGCACAAGCGCGAGCGCGGGCGTACTTTGCCCGTGGCTCTCCTTTATTCCGTACTCAGCACACTCACGAGCCGGGCGACTCCAGCATTACTACAACGCCTCAGGCGGCGCGCACACCTTATCCCTTGCAGACCCGATGACCACGCCGACCACTCCTCCCCTCATCATGCCCCGCCCTGCATGCCCGCAGGCTACACCACAAGGGAGAGAGAGATAATGGTCCCGGCTGTGTGTCTCAGAGAGAGACGAGAGTTCGGTGTCGCTGGATGGGCATCTCGGCTGTATCTCTTTGGGAGGCGGGATCGTCCCACCTCATATAGACGGTCCTCTCGCTCCTCCACTGTTGATGTCCCGGTTGTGCGAGTTAACATATGCGAACCGCCATGGTTGTAAAACCCCATGTTTGAGGCTCCGTGGTAACAAACATGGAACATCCATTCGTCGAGTTTGATGCATGTATGAAATTACAATGGGGGTGATTTAAAGATTTAAAACATGGACGGGAGTAAGAGATAGACATGAGGATAAAAAGCAACAAGGAATCCAATTACACATACGATTCTGGTCGATGCTAATTGGGGTTTACAATTCTGCTGACACTCATTAGGATATGACTACTGAATAATTAACCCTCAAGCCATTTTCATAACAATATAATACAAGTATAATATATGATATAATCAAATTGTTGATATTTTAGACTGTTCCCTAAACTTATCAATTGAAGACTATTATTTAATTGGGGAGATTGAACATTCATTTTATGAAGAGCAGATACAGAAAATAAAAATAACTACTTTTTCCAAGCTGGCCTTCAAAGTTGGAAATCTCAGAATTCTCTGCAGAGTCAAATCCATCATTATCATATGAAGATCTACAAAGCCTAATTGGAAGTGTCATGGAATATAACACCACGACTGTGGACTGATGCTACTGCCGCCTCCTCTCTTTCCTCCCATGATTCTGAGGAATCTAATGCCCTCCACGTCATTGGAATCTCACATTTGGCAAGTTGGTGGCCTTTTCTTAAAATCATGTTTTGTTTTTATACAACATCGAGACTCATGGAAGAGCAAGATTATGGGATTAAAAAAGGCAACAAATGGACAGTGGGGCCACTTTTACTTCCTCTATAGACAGTCAAGTTCGCTCATCTTTTCGGCACACTGGAACGAGTTGACACAACGACAATGGGCACAAAGTGTCACGTGTATCGCGGATGGCCCGTGCAGGGGCTGATCAGAAGATCTCACTAAATCGTCCGATCAGTAGTCGTGACGTGCGGCATATACAAAGGGCAGGGAGTTGATCAACGTAAGCTGATGGCTCACGCTTATTGGGAATTCCTCATTTGTGGGACACCATCTCAAACCCCAGTCCCCATCACGGACGGGGCTCAACGGTTTAACTGAGCCTGTCGGCGAAGAGTAAGGTACACGCTGCCCCATCCAGTAATGCACGCGTGCAGTCCCGGAAGGGCATCACAGACCTGTGATTGCTCCATCTCGCATGGCTTGCAGCCACTCATCCCTCAAAGAAGTTAATCCGCCGGCCACACCAGGCCGAAGGCTGGGTCACGGAACTAGCTAGCGTGTCAGAGTCTCGCTCGTTATCGGAATCAACCAGACGGATTGCTCCACCAACTAAGAATGGCCATGCACCACAACCCACAGAATCGTGAAAAAGCTCTCAGTCTGTCAATCCTTCTTGTGAACAGTGGGACAGTGGGGCCACAGTTGGACACAATAAGAAAGAGAATGAATGAACAGAAAAAAAGAGTGAGAGGAGGGGCAGAAACACAGTCACCTGCAAAAAAAGAGGGTTGAGTTTGGTAGGGTTAATGGGGGTTAATAGCAAAGAGCACAAGTTGGGATGGGGATGACATGAGAAGGTGGTACACTGCCCGATTGAAGCCCTGAATGGAAGAGTAAAATTGAACAGCCTGAGGAAGGTGATTCCACAGTAAGCCTGAATTTTGGGGGTTTAACCAAGTCCTGCTCGAACTATACTCCACGGGCCTGCTTGTATGCATGCTCCTTCATGTGGCATTCCCTGCTCACCACTTGGCTCACCCCGAGCCGAAGCCATGATCACTAAATCCTTGAGGAAGCCACTCTGGTTCGATTCCTTACCAGTCTGTCTCTGGCAACTTACTGAAAGAATGCTGGTCAGATGGCTGAGAGCATTGGGAGCCACACTGGAGATGCAGTTAAAATAAATAAATAAACAGGCTACCGTCCTCTCCACAATATGAGAGCAAAAGGCCTTGTGTTTTAGCCTCATAACGGGAGATGCTAATAATGATGAGCGCTTTAGCATCGACAAAATCCAGAACACAGATGTGATGGGGCACCAGCCCAAATGGGCAAGCAGCACTGCACTCCATTGAGCAAGAAAGGCATTTAAACTGCAAGTCGGGTCGTTCTAATTTTCAAGGTCGAATGGCTTGGAACAATTCAAGATTCTTAGTTTGTGGCTGTCTTTGGACAATGCAGTGTTTTACTGGCTCTATTTTGATCTTTCTCCTCTTGTCATCTCATTCTGTACTCAGCCCCTGAATGACACATGCATTGCTATAAACTATTTACTTGTTACCCTCCCCAATTAAAAACCTCAAAGATCATTGATTCTTTCATTTGAGACTTATTTTCTCGTCAACCTCTTTTCTCACCTGTGGGAATGTCTTCCCGAGTCTGTCTCAAACTCTCCCCTGCAGGATTTCAAGTCTGTTGCCAACCTACTCCACATGGTCTCTCCCATGAGCATGCTCTTTACAAAGCCTTGGTGCTGCCAAAGCAGTTTTTTGGCAACGATTTGGCTGGATGGTTTGCTTTGCCTTCCCAGCAGTATTCAGGGCAGGAATTTGTAAATCAGACGGTGCCAGGAATAGCTCACTCACTTTTCTCAAAGGACGCTGTGGGATCTTTAACATCCATCAAATGATACTGGCAGATTGGACGCCCAGTTTTAACGTCCATCTGAGGGATGGCAAACATTGGTACGTCTCACTGACATTTATTTACACGACTGAGCTTTAATACACCACTGACACCCTCCTCCTATAACTCATCACCTCGTACTGTGGTGAATCAATCTGTTTGTTGCTGTACCACCACCATTTACACTTTGGCCAATTTTTTGGTTGTTTGGCCTTGTGTAACATTTTGACCCCTCAGCAAAAATCAACTCACAAAACTTCTGAGATATCCCTGAAATGAAAAATTCAACATCTTACATTTGAAAATAAATATTACACTGCAGAAGACAAATAAAATGAATAAAATTTCAATTAATAACTTTGAAATAAAATCTCAATTCAAATGTATTTTCTGATGACTGCACTCTCTACCGCAACATTCCTCATCCTTCAGACAGGTAGGCTGCATCCTCTTCCCTCTCTTCAGACCTCAAATTTTTTTTTAGAAAATTCACAAGTTGATCAAACACTTGGAATATGTCTTTCAATCCTGACAAATCTCACGTTTTCACAATCTCTCTCCAAAAGGACCGTCTGCTGGCACACCCTCCTATCTACGTCCTCAACAATCCTCTTGAGGAAGTTCAGTCATTCAAACTCCTGTATCTCAGTATCAGCTATGATCCTTCTTGGGCAAACCACATTTCAACGTTGGCCTCCAAAGCCAGTCGGCGACTGAGCATCCTCCATCGTACAAAGTTCTTCCTTGGCACACCTGAACTCCTATCCAGCAACTTTTTATTTTATGAAACATCCACAGCTTGATTGAGTACTACTGTCCCCTCTGGGCTGGCTCCCCTGCCTTAAATCTTGCTTAACTTGACGCCATGGAAACCAAGGCCTTCAAGACTATTGGAATCTCCCGTGATAAAGCTGAGCCTCACCTCACAGTCACAATCACAATCGCATGGAATCTCCCACCCAAATCCCTCCTACTTCCAAATTTCCAGTTTTCCCTCCTGAAAGTTTCCTTCTGTATCCATATTGTCCATCCCATGCATCATCTCCTGCCTCACATTCCTTCCCACAATTGTTTGTCCTCTGGCTCTGCTGTTGGTGTTTCCTCCCTCTCTCCACGAGCTTAGACTATGTATACAAAAAACAAAAACAATTGCTTGCATGATCGTTAATAATAATTTTTTACCAATATATTTGCTTTGGCCAAATACAAAATTTCAACAAAACAAAGCAGTCAACAATGTAAAGCCTAACCATGGTATATAGATTAGAGTTTATCTGAGAACCAGTGCAGACTCGCTCACCGATTGACTGACACACAGCATTGCAACAATAGCTTTTCATGTTCCTTCAGGAATGTGTGAGGATAAAAAGTCACCCAATACATGCCTGAATCCATATCTATCACGAAAAGCACGATGGTAATGGTGACCGTATATAGTAAAAGCTAACCTTTCCAATCATTATTAATTAATTAATAACTGAACAAGCAGGATACCTGTCAAACAGACAAAACTCCTCTAAAAAGAGTAGAGCTAAGAAAAGTATGGTCCTTGACAAGACACAGATGTAGACAGACACAGGGTAAAATGTCGATACACTTGCTCCTCGATTTACACTCATTGTATTTTTTTCAAATTAATAATGCCTTCGACAAAAACTGAACATTTTTTTTATTTACACCTTGTAATTTGAGTGAACGTTTTTTGTAACGTGGAAAAAAATTAAAATTTCACACCGACGTCCAGCACAAGTGGAGGTACAATACAACGTACAGTACACAACTTCTCTCACCCTGAGTCACGTGTGGTCTGCATTGTACTCGTGAGAGGTATCGTCCGACTTTCATTGATAGTATTTTGTGCCAAACTCTCTCAAAGCCCTTCATCACTCGGAGAGGTAAACAACCCTTAAGTTCTCCAGCTGAGACTCCCATAAAGAAGGCTTGTAAATATATTCGTTTTAACATTAAAATGGACGCGGCGAAGCGATGAGAGCGTGAGGAGCATTTGGTGGACATTGCCCGCACGCTCAGCCAACCTCGCTCGGCTGCGAGGACAATTACTAGCAACGCTACTGAAATAAAGTCGAGTGCCTCATCGTCTCAGAAACTAATCCACCTCCCTCACTGCCCAAAACCAACATATATTAAGAAGCCGGAAGGCGGACATGGGTAGTCGCCTACCCAATAGAACCTGACGCGATGGGCCCGTTCGATGGGGAATGACCTGATGATTAAGCACAAGAAAATTCATGATTCCAGCTTCAAGGGTTAATGCTGCAGATTGTTTTTTCGTTAAAATACCCCCACATTTAGAGGTTTTTCGACCGTTGCTAGGCAATGGAGGGGTCCATAGCAACGGTTCTTTCTCACACATAACTAGGACATACCATGAACCTACCATACCAGTTTCATGTATATCTGACGCATAGTCTCTGAGATATAACGAACTTCGTTTTTTATTGTTTTCGACCAGGGTTCATTCAAAGTCTATCTTCTCTGACAGTTTTCATAGGATCCGGCTGGAAATTTTTGACAATATGGCTGAATGTACTGCCCACAGTTGCTCGTGGCCCGATTTTTGATTTTCGAAAAAATAATTTTTTTAATGATTTTTCAAAAATTTCAAAGTCCGTTGCTAGGCAACGGTGGTGTCCATAGCAACGGTTGTCATTTGCACACAACTAGGTCATGGTATGAACCTACCCATCAAGTTTCATCGAAATCGCCATTGTATTAACGGAGCACTGAACCGAACAGACAGACAGACAGACGGAAAAACTGATAAGGGTAGAACAAATTTCCAAAAAATTTTTAAAAAGAATTTTTTTTTTCAACTGGATCGACTACCCAAAAATTAGAAAAAAAATGGTTAAATCTTTTTTATTTTTTAATGGTTTTAATAAAGAAAATTTAATTTTTTTAAAATATTTTTTAATAAAGATAAAATTTTTATGGTTTTATAGAACCATGGCCAAAGCTGCTAGAGTGTGCTCGTCGAGCTTGTAGACCTTCCAGCACCCCTCAAACCATGGAAGCAACGGGCAAACACACTCTCAGGAATGGACACGGATAATTTCTACATAATTCACATTCAAGGTAAAAAATCAATTTATGTTTAAATGAGATAATAAAATGGACAACGTTGTCAAACTATGCTTAAGACTGTTTGGGGCACAATATTAAAATTGGTCGTGGTGACTGACACAGACGGAATCCTCACTGACACTCCATGCTTGTGGGACTCTGACACAAAAACGGTATACCGTTTTTTGGTATCCAAAACTGTATCCAAAAAACGGTATACCATGTAAATGGGTGAGACTCGTAACAACAATGCAGCACAAACAAAAAATAGGCTTTCCAGAAACTACATTTATTTTATCCTCACTTTTAATACCCACGGTCTCAGAAGATTCATGTTCAACTTTCTCGTTGGGTTGATGGTCTGCAGAACAAATAACACAAACAAATGGGTTATGGATAAACTGTATTGTATCGTGTGTTTAAGTTCATGTCATCCCCATGCTTTTTGAAAAAAACGGGGGGGAGGGGGGATATTGTAATTGTCTCCGTCTGTCTGTCTATCACACTAGCTCCTCCTAAACGGTTGGCAGATATTCACCAAACGTCATAGTTATGATCACTACATGGCACGAAGGTGCAAGTGCGGTGTCATTTTTGGACCTACCCTCCTGGGCTGGGGTCAAAATGTCAAATACCGAAAAATGGAATTGCGAGCACATTTTCAAATGAAACTTTGTGCGTACAATCAACATTAGGAGACTCATGAAATATTTAATGATTTTTTTTTTGGAATTGACCCATAGTTCATGCCCCAGGAGTGGGGACTTCGGATCACATTGGCCAAAACGGGAAAGATTTGTTTAACTCTAAACTTGATATTGGGTCAATTCTGGTGGAACTTTTTGCCATCTTTTAACTTTGCTTTAGGTGGGAAGCGTGGGGATTTGTGATTGCACGCCACTGACTTCGCTCTAGCTGTTCATTAAATTTCTAAACTGCAGTATCTACAGAAAATATAAAGGAAACACTGTTATACAAAGCTAATTCGTAAACCAGAAATGTTCAGGAATGTTGGTGTTGCCATCTATACACTTGCCTTGTAATGCTGTGATGCCAAATTCAAAACTCAGACTGCATTGCATTGGTTTGTTACGTTTCATAACACTTTCTAATTCAAATATACAAATTATATTGTTGCGGTTCTACGAAACCGGTACTCCCCCGAGGCAATGGAATACAACATGTAGTGGTCCAGAGACAGTTATTTCATGAGTATTCGTTTTAGATAGCCCGTTTCCAAATTGTGTGGGTCATATGCATGGGTTTATGGGTCATATGCGTTGCATGGGCTTGAGGCAAGTTATTTTCCATTCTTTACCAACTTTGCTCATACACACGCAAACCTCTCCTTTCTTCACAGCATGCATGCACACCAAAGATCATAACAAACAGACAGTTCAGTCGCATACACACTACATAACCATTTGAATCATGCTCCAGAACTCAACGGGCATTTCACTATGATCTTCACCATACTGCTACCACCAACACTACAATATTCAAACGACCTCCAAACGCCTTGAATATAAAACACCACACGAACAGACTCCAACTCAAGCTCACCGACACTTACCACTGATGCCACAACCTCAACGACCACGTCCATCATGAATCACCACACTACAACCACTGTGCCACTCCACCACTGCTATTGCTTAACCACAGTCACCATCGATGCTCACCACTGCCCTCTGAACTGGCAGGGTCAGGGGAACACAGCACACCATGGTGGATACTTGGATAGGAATGCTCTGGCATATACATAGCTTGAAGCGCAAGAATGTGCGAGACTCCATTTGATGTCGTATGGGGAGCCCTGAAGCTCCGCTCAATTGTGGCCTTCATTGCATGTTCGGTGCGCATCCACGGCCGGGGAACGTGACCAAATACACTCGCGCCATGTTAATCTCGGAGATCAGTCGTGTGGCAGAGTGCAGAGCAAATTGGGCCATATTCCACCATATAAACCTGCACTAACCTGTTTCATGATCGAGTTGCTGGGGACTAAACTGTCTTCCCCACCAGGTTTCCTGGTGAGGAGGATGTATGGATGTGGATACCCAGCAAGATTAAAAACAAAACCCGTCAAAGGGTAGAGGAGCTCCTTGTGAGCCAAAGGCCATCCAAATCTGGTGCCCAACTGTGTCTGCAGACATCCTCCTGCAGTTGGGTTACTTTTTTTGAGGAGCTTGGTGGCAGGATTTGCAATGCGGCCACCATAAAACACTTCATTCCACAAAAAAAGATATAAAACGCCAAGAAAACTGAAAACTCACTCCATGAAAGTACCTCCTGTACAGCTGTCCTTCACAGGGCAGCTCACCGGATGAGGGGATTGAGGCAAAGCGTCCGGGCCCCCCATTCTTATATGATAGGAAGAAATGCATGGGGTAACCTTCCTGGATCAGATTGTGGTGGTGTGTGTCGTCGTCCACCAAACGGCGGTCTCCTCAGTTTCACCGGAGCCAGTCACTTCATGTGGTTGCCAGGAATATCCTAGCCAGTCCTTAGGCTATTCTGAAAAAAAAAATTCGTCGCCAAGTCTGGCATATTATGTTTCTTGGTCTTATTTTGTAGGTTTGTACAGTACAAAAAAATATTAGACCGGGGAACCTTCTCAAAAAGTGTCCAAACTATGAGAAAAATGGCATTTTCCAAAATGGCCACCATCAATTTTCATGAAATTCATTTTCAAATTATCTCAACTTCTAAATCTGCTAGAAATAAAATTTAGGTATCTAAACTTAGGTTTTTGGTGTCAAGGAATCCAATTAACTACATATCAACTACATTTGCTCATTTGTTTATGAAAAAAAAATCAAAATGGCCACCATTTTAGTGCCAAACGCATATTTTGCGACATATGTCGATCCAAAGCGATTTTCAAAGATAGTGTGTAAATATATTGTTGTGGTTACCAAATTCGCAAACCACCATTCAGGTCCCTTAGGTGAGGTATCTCGGTAAGTGCATGTGTAGTTAGGCCCAAACCCGTTGTCTAGTGGGAATACATGTCATTTATGCGAGCTGCGACTCTTCAGGATAGCCGTTTTTCTTTTACTATCTTTATTTTGGACCAACCGCCATGATTACCACCACAACCACAACATCAACCACCAACCACAACGCCGCTTCACCACAACCGCCACGACCTTCCCATCACACCTCGCAACCGTAGCATCGCCACCGTTCTTGCCCCGCTGTGGGTACCGGTGTTGGATTCGTGCAGAGCGCGCGTCGAACAGCGTGTACAAAATCACGGATTTTGTGCTTCAAAAACGGATCAAAAACGACACACGCCCACTTTTTGCCGTCCAATCGGTGAGCGAGGGGCGATTTGGCCCCGCCTCCAGAACGATCGATATATGCAAATTTGTGGACCAAAAAGCCTTCACGCCCACTTTTTCTCGGGCCAATGGGGAGCGAGGTGAAAGGTCAAAGGGAGGGGGTCAAAGGCGAAGCTACGGGGGGATAAAAGGACGGTGTTCATCAGTCAGCAGATCGAGAAGGAGTCGGAGGGTGGAGAGTCGAGTGTGGAAGTCTGGAGCCCGAAGCCTGCAGTAGCTGGAGAAGCTGAAGAGAGTCGAACGAGGGGAGCCCAAAGAAGAGTCCAGGGTGGAGAGTCCAGAGGCGGAGAGGCGGCAGCGGCGAAGGCAGACGAGGGGGTGCTCGCGTCGGTGCCAGGAGCTGCACGCCCGAGGGAGGCCGGCAGCGCGACCTGGCCGAGGTGGAGACGCACACCAGGGATAATAAAGATCCTCTATACCCCGAGCATCAGCAACCCCCTCCTGTTTCCCCCGCGCTGAGATAGTGCGACCAAGGGGGCCCCTTTTCCCACCCCCTGCCTGGCACTGTCCGCGAGGCCCGCGGAGTGAGGCGCCATCGCCGCTCCGCGTCTCATCACCAGACGGGTAGGCGCGACCCGGTCTCGGCCTCAGGCCTGCCTCATTCTTGAGGGTATTCTTTCCTTGGTTTTGGGTATGTGTTGTCGGCGCCGTCTGTGAAGTAGAATTGTATAAGTGTTGCCGTGTGCTCGGTAGTCGGTATTAGCTCTGCACTGTGTTCTTACTTTTATATTTGCTTTTTGTGTAAATGGAATTGTGTTTTCTTTTTTTTGTGTGCATTTGGTGGAATTGTATTTGTGTGCTTCCCGTGTGCCGCGAATAAATGTGCTTTATTGTTGAACTGTTCTCCCGCTTCGCTTCGTCTTTTCCTCCATTGAATCCTCATCTGGCTTCACGTAAAGGGTTGGTAGTGGGCTGAATACACCCGATAATTAATCGAACCGTCGAGGTCGACGATAACACCGCTCGGTTATTCTGATAGTACGGAACGGGTCGCTTAAGTGGCCCGTGTCCGAAGTCGACCTGCGGCGAGGTGCGATCGCCCGGTCTACCCTCCGCGTGGGTACTTAGGTAGGTCGAATTTGGCGAGCAACCCTATCCCACGTGGGGGCTGATTGGCTCGATCGCGGTGAGACCGAAAGGTCCACCCGTGACTGGTTCCCGGCGTTAGTCTGAGAGGGTCACGACTGGATTGTCCGTCCGGTGGGCGACGTGCCGCGATTCGAGTTACGTGGCCGTCAGCACGCCGGCGGGCGCGAAGACCGCAACACTGGTGTCAGGAGTGGGATACAAATTCATCGCCCTCCTCGCGGCACTGGTATCGGAGAACAGGAAAACGGGCTCTCCTGTCTCCGGCTAAATTCACGGGAATCGGTCCAGGGGTGAGAGAAGCGACCCCCGATTCCCTCCAAATTACGAGCGAGCGAAATTAACCCTTTAAGAGAAGCAAGATGGCGTCTCAAGGCGAGCGGGTGCCGGGTGGATTAGGTATGTGTAATAGTAATGTAGAATCCATGGCTCAGGACGAGATCACCGTGCAAGAGAAACCCGTACCAGAAGGTTGGGAAAGGCATCGATGCCGTTCATCTGGTCGGTTTTTTTATTATAACCCCACCGCTAAATGTAGTCAGTGGGAGTGGCCAGGGCAGGTGACGATACAGCACGTTATGGAACTCGTGCAGAGCATAACCAACGAAATGAAGAGAAATACGCAACAAATGGAAAATAAAAAAATGGATGGAAACGCACTCGAAGCGAAAAACCAATTAAAAGAAAGCCAGGAGGAGACAGAGGAGTGATTGAAGGTCGAAACGGTGGAGTGTGAGAAAAGACTTCAAGACATGACGAAGAGAGTTGATAAGCTGGGACTGGAGGTAAAAACGGAGACAGAGGAACTGGGAAGACGGGTAGAAAACCACAAGCGCAAGCCGGAAGAACAGTTGGAAGCCAAAGCAAAGTCTGAGTGTGTGGAGATGAGAAAGGAATTGGAAAATAAAGTTTCTGAGTTACAGAAACACCAAAACAAAGAGAGGGAACTACAAAACGAACTGAGAGTGTTAAAAGAGGAAAGGAAGAGAACGGAAAAATGAAACTTTAAGAAACCACACTGTACAGATCGAACAGCTGGAAGCGAAGGCCAGACTAAAGAATGAGGAACAAGAAAGAGTAATGAAGGAAGAACGAATGAGACAGGAGAAAGAAATCAGTCAGTTGAAAGAAATGACGAGATTGCAGAAGGAGGAACAAGAAAGACAGTGGAATAGAAAACTGAGAGTATGAATTTGAAACTGAACGACAAAAGGAAAAAAATAGGTTTGAATACGAGGAGAAAGTAAAGGAGCAAGGAATGAAGCAGAAAGGAGAAATCAGGAGATTGAAGGACACAACGAGATTGGAGAGGGAAGAACGAGAGGAACAATGGAATAGAAAACAAAAAGAACATGAATCTGAGGTTGACCAATTGGAAGAAAAGCTGAGGCTGGAGTACGAGATAGACAAAGAACAGCGAATGAAACACAAACAGGAGATTAACCAAATGAAGAAAACCATGAAACTGGAGAAGGAAGGACAGGAGAGGAAACGAGGAAGAGTCGTGAGAGAACAGCGAATGAAACACAGGAAGGAAATGAGCCAATTGAAAGAAACGATGAGATTGGAAAACAAAGAGCAGGAGGAACAGTGGGAAAGAAAACAACAACTCTATGAGTGTGAAATTGAACAACTAAAACGGAGGGAGAACGAACAGCTCATGGGGCTCAGAGAGAAAGAACGACTCAGATGGGAAAGGAAAAGGAACCAGGAAGAGACAGAAAAAAGGAACCAGGAGAGAAAATGTATAGAGACACGGGAGACAGACAAAATAGAGGAGAGACTGCACGATGAAGACGGGGTAAGTGACGCACACACACACACGGAGGTAGTGGAGGACAATGGGGGTGAGCTCGCGGAGCGTGTAGAGACCCAGTGCGAGCAGCTGGATGGCGTCCTCCAGGAACGAGGGGAGGGAGTCTGCCCCCTTGAGGTGAGTCACGACCAGGTGAGTTCGGTCGTGCTTTGCGAGGTTGAGAGGACGGGTGCTGTGGACAGGTGCTTGGAGAGCTTGGGGGGTATAGAGGCCCCGGAGACCCTTGTGGGGACACGAATCCCCAGTGTGGTTGTCCCTGTGTGTGTGGTGCAAGGTGTGAGTGCGCCCCCGTGTGTGGGTGAGGCACCGTGTGTGAGTGAGGCCGTGTGTGTGAGTGAAACGGCCAGTGTGAGTGAGTGAAACGGCCAGTGTGAGTGAGGCACCGCGGGTTAGTGCCCCCGCGTGTGTGGGTGAGGCACCGTGTGTGGATGAGGCACCGCGGTTGAGTGCCCCCGCGTGTATGAGTGAGGCACGGTGTGTGGATGAGGCACAGCGGTTGAGTGCCCCCGCGTGTGTGGGTGAGGCACCATGTGTGGATGAGGCACCGCGGGTGAGTGCCCCCGCGTGTGTGGATGAGGCACGGAGTGCGAGTGAGGCACCGCGGGTGAGTGCCCCCGCACGCGTGAGTGAACGGCCGTGTGCAAGGTCGCTGTGTGTAAGGGAGACCGTGTGTGTGAGAGAGCGGTATGTGAGGGAGATGTCGGTTGGCATGCGGGAGCACGCAGCCGCGTCTCCCGGTGTGAATGTGATGGAGTGGACTGTGTGCGTCGTAACACGCAGGTGTGCGTGGGTTGAATGGAGGCGACGACGGCGACATGACAGGAAAGGAAGCCGAGTAGCGGCTGTAGTTGTTTCGGGGACCGTGCCGGGTTCACCCAGCCGCGAGCACGCGGTTCGTGCTGTGCAACGCACGAGACCACCACGTGCTCGCTTGCGAGAGTGAAGTCCCGGTCCGGAAACGCACGCGGTGGATTTGCCGATCCCGCGGACGGACAAAGTTTAGGCAGGTAAATGGATTTGGACCGGACGGGTTCTCCACGCGATCGTGTGTGTTAAGCTCCAACGGGCAAAGCACATGTGTTCGCGTGGGGAACCCCTCGAGACGTGGGGCTTGTGTTTTTTCTTTTTATGCGCACGGTGACGCCATGGCTGCACGTGGGGTTGGAATCCGGCAGGAGGGGTATCTCTGCCGGATGGTCCCGTCCAAGGAGGGACGAGGAACACGTGCAGCTGCATGACGTCACGGCCAGGTGCAAAGTGCGCGTGCTCTGAGTTGCCGCGCAGGTGCTGCGCATGAAAAAAAAAAAAAGCAGCAAGCCTCACTTTCGGGTGCACAGGATTCCTGGGCAAGGGGTGGAAGACCCCCTTGCCTGGGCACAGGATGGAAACTAGTTAGGGGGAAGGGTTAGCTTAGTTAGACCGACTTCATGGGGCAGGGGTAAGTCCTCATGGAGTCCGTGGAATGGATTAGTTAGAGGGATTGTAGCCAGATTTAGGTGGGGAAATTTATTAATGATTTATTTGGAGACAGAGACAGACTTTGGATGTGTAGCGGGGACGTAGCTTAGCTACGTAGTGTTAAAAGGAACGTGCTACGAGTTTAAGGGACGACGTGGGAGCACGAGTTAGTTAGGGGAGGTAGTTAGAAGGATGGCAGAGTTCAGTGGTGTGTGTGTTGAAGAGTTGGTGAGTGAAGTGGAAGCATGTGCTTGGTGAGTGAGTGAGGCCAGCGGGTCTGTGTGTATGGAGTGAATGGGGAATGCATGGTGCGATGAGTGATTGGGGGGAGGAGTGACTCCCGCCCAAGGGACCCCGGGGTCAGAGTAAAGTGAGTTAGGGGGTTAGTCAAATTTACAAAACGGAGGTCGTTTTGCTGTTGGTGGGAATGTAGGCTCGAGACCCATTTGGAGGGGTGCAGGAGCCCTGTTGACGGGCTTGGGAGCGTGGCTGCGAAAGGTGAGTATCGCTGAGTGGGTACCCCGGGCACCAGGCTAGTCGGCCGCGGTAGGCCAAGGGCCCATGGGGGGCCGGGATAGAGTAGTGGGCACGGGTGCGCCTGCTTGGTGCGGGGGCCCGGGGCGCCATTAGCCGCGTGGGCAGTGTTGTGGGCACGGGTGACCCTCGGAAAGGGGCCCGGGAGGCCGGCCTGCCACGTGTGCGTTTCAGGGGAGGTGCCATGGGGGGCACTCCCCAGTGTTAGGGAGCTGGTAGGCTCGGAGGCAGTGTAGTGCCCGGGGGTGCCATAGCGGGAGATTCGGCAGAGGGTCGTGCCTGCCAAAGGGAGCCACGTGTCCCAGCCAGGAGACCGTGTGAGGGCACGGAGAGAAAATTGGGGGGCGAGGCCCGAAATTGTAAGGACACCAACACAGGCGACGGGAATCTGGGTTGTTAGAACCAATAGTTTAAGCGAGAGGCGCTTGTTGAAAGCCCCGGGGTAGTTTAACAGTTAAATGGTTAGGGTAGATTAGGAGATGTACCCCTCCGCACCATCCATCCCCTCGCTGTCGTTGTGGGCCGCTGGACCCACTTTGGTTATAGATCGCCGAACTCTGGAGAGGCCATTCTGAGGCTTCGTTGGGCCTCGACACAGGACGTTAGCTCTCCCTTGTTCCCCTCCGGGAAGGGAACGTAGGGGTTGGGAGTAGGCTAGGTGACAGTATAGGTTAGCCGAACAAGGACGATAAAGGGGGTGAGGGGACGATTTATAGTGGGGAAGTAAAAATAAAAACAACAAAAAAAATAAGTGGGGGCTAAATTGGTTTTTCACAAATTAAGGGAGTGGGTATGTACAGTGACAGGCAAAGGCGATAGGTTGGGAGGGAGACAGGTAGGTAGGTCCGAGCCCGCCTTCCGAGTGGCCAGCACCACCGCACTCCCTCCACCAACCTCCACTGAACGGCAAAGGCTGGCCAACTTCATCGGCTGGCCGTGTTTTGCTGCAAGGCAGAGGCCGGCTAACTTCATCGGCAGCTGTTGTTGTGCTGCAAGGCCTGTACCGGCCAGTTCATCTGCTGGCTGTTTTCTTCAAGGCCTGTGCCGGCCAGTTCATCTGCGGGCTGTGTTTGCCTGCAGCGGCCTTCTTCTGCGGGCTGTGTTTGCCTGCTCACCTTTGCCATGCCATGCCCACTGCCCACGTTCACCAGCCCCGTTCAATTTTTGCTTTGCCCCCCCTGTTCATTTCCATGTGCGCCAGGATCAAGGCAACAGTTTGCAAGCTGCGAGAACTGCCCTGTTGGCAGCTACAACACGGGCCTGCAGTGGCGGCCCGTGCACCGTGTTTGTGTTCATGCATCCATTCGTTGTGCTCATTGCGTGTGCCACTTGAGCTGGCACGGAGACTGCGTTTGTGCAGCCCATGCACCGTTGTGGTTCACTGCATTCAGTTCAAGCCATCCATCCATCCATTCGTTGTGCTCATTGCGTGTGCCACTTGAGCTGGCACGGAGACTGCGTTGTGCAGCCCATGCACCGTTGTGGTTCACTGCGTTCAGTAAAAAGGGAAGGCCTCGGACTGCGTGTGAGCAGCCAGCCACGTTCCCTGTCACCTGCATTGTTTGAGCCAGAGACTGCATGCGGGCAACCTGGCGCCCTGCTAACTGCTTTTCTTTTGCAGAGTTCAATGATCCTGGGCCATGGTTTAGTGTAAAATTTGTAAGTTAAGGTTAAGATGTACTGTAAATATGAGTGCGCCCCCCGGCATGTCTGTCTAGCGCCGGCAATTTTATTTAAGTCGTCCGTGTGAGTGAGTTTGTTTAGATAGTTACGCAGCCCTCAGGTTATTTATTTTGGGGACACGAATACCATGAATGTCGCACTCAGGGATCCGTAGGTAAAATGTACGAGGGGAAAACTACACATGATGGCACACGAAAATTTGACGACTCGGGACGAGTCTGTAAAAAGGGAAGGGGGTAGTGTTGTGGTTACCAAATTCGCAAACCACCATTCAGGTCCCTTAGGTGAGGTATCTCGGTAAGTGCATGTGTAGTTAGGCCCAAACCCGTTGTCTAGTGGGAATACATGTCATTTATGCGAGCTGCGACTCTTCAGGATAGCCGTTTTTCTTTTACTATCTTTATTTTGGACCAACCGCCATGATTACCACCACAACCACAACATCAACCACCAACCACAACGCCGCTTCACCACAACCGCCACGACCTTCCCGTCACACCTCGCAACCGTAGCATCGCCACCGTTCTTGCCCCGCTGTGGGTACCGGTGTTGGATTCGTGCAGAGCGCGCGTCGAACAGCGTGTACAAAATCACGGATTTTGTGCTTCAAAAACGGATCAAAAACGACACACGCCCACTTTTTGCCGTCCAATCGGTGAGCGAGGGGCGATTTGGCCCCGCCTCCAGAACGATCGATATATGCAAATTTGTGGACCAAAAAGCCTTCACGCCCACTTTTTCTCGGGCCAATGGGGAGCGAGGTGAAAGGTCAAAGGGAGGGGGTCAAAGGCGAAGCTACGGGGGGATAAAAGGACGGTGTTCATCAGTCAGCAGATCGAGAAGGAGTCGGAGGGTGGAGAGTCGAGTGTGGAAGTCTGGAGCCCGAAGCCTGCAGTAGCTGGAGAAGCTGAAGAGAGTCGAACGAGGGGAGCCCAAAGAAGAGTCCAGGGTGGAGAGTCCAGAGGCGGAGAGGCGGCAGCGGCGAAGGCAGACGAGGGGGTGCTCGCGTCGGTGCCAGGAGCTGCACGCCCGAGGGAGGCCGGCAGCGCGACCTGGCCGAGGTGGAGACGCACACCAGGGATAATAAAGATCCTCTATACCCCGAGCATCAGCAACCCCCTCCTGTTTCCCCCCGCGCTGAGATAGTGCGACCAAGGGGGCCCCTTTTCCCACCCCCTGCCTGGCACTGTCCGCGAGGCCCGCGGAGTGAGGCGCCATCGCCGCTCCGCGTCTCATCACCAGACGGGTAGGCGCGACCCGGTCTCGGCCTCAGGCCTGCCTCATTCTTGAGGGTATTCTTTCCTTGGTTTTGGGTATGTGTTGTCGGCGCCGTCTGTGAAGTAGAATTGTATAAGTGTTGCCGTGTGCTCGGTAGTCGGTATTAGCTCTGCACTGTGTTCTCACTTTTATATTTGCTTTTTGTGTAAATGGAATTGTGTTTTCTTTTTTTGTGTGCATTTGGTGGAATTGTATTTGTGTGCTTCCCGTGTGCCGCGAATAAATGTGCTTTATTGTTGAACTGTTCTCCCGCTTCGCTTCGTCTTTTCCTCCATTGAATCCTCATCTTGCTTCACGTAAAGGGTTGGTAGTGGGCTGAATACGCCCGATAATTAATCGAACCGTCGAGGTCGACGATAACACCGCTCGGTTATTCTGATAGTACGGAACGGGTCGCTTAAGTGGCCCGTGTCCGAAGTCGACCTGCGGCGAGGTGCGATCGCCCGGTCTACCCTCCGCGTGGGTACTTAGGTAGGTCGAATTTGGCGAGCAACCCTATCCCACGTGGGGGCTGATTGGCTCGATCGCGGTGAGACCGAAAGGTCCACCCGTGACTGGTTCCCGGCGTTAGTCCGAGAGGGTCACGACTGGATTGTCCGTCCGGTGGGCGACGTGCCGCGATTCGAGTTACGTGGCCGTCAGCACGCCGGCGGGCGCGAAGACCGCAACAATATTATATTTTATATACTATTTATATATTTGCAGGTATGGTGAACATAAGATGGGATGAGTGTGTCTGCCATGAGTACAGTTCTGCACCAGGGAAGGAACAAACATTCACAGAAGGAACCTGGACAAAACTATGTGATTCTGCAAAGCGACAAAAAGACCATGCGTATGATTAACTACGTCCATACATTGAAGGAACTCATCCATTACCAGTCGAAGTATGCAGTATCATCCGTCACCAGCATTGCTACAAGTCCTACACATTAGAGAAGGAGATTTCGATAGTCGAAAGGAAAAGAGCTGCCGATGCGACTACCACAGATGATGGCCAAGGATGCTCGCCGCAAAAAAGACTCACACGCTCTTCTGCACCCCATACAGACTTAGATAAATGCATTATTTGTCAACAACAATTTGTGAAAGACACACAAGATCGTCGCAAACTACACCCAGCAAAACCATTCACACTTCAGACTACAGTAGAGAAGTTGAGAGAAGCTGCCCAAACAAAAGGAGACACATGGATTCTGTACAAGTTCGGTGGTGGTGCACGTGGTGGCGATGATGCGATTGCTGGTGATGTTCCAAAACATGACTCCTATTATAACAAGTACATCAAAGTTGTCAGGAGTCAAGTGAAGAATCCGATGACAAGTGGTTCTGGTGAAGCTACTGAAGCATTTCATGACATTGTTTCTTTGATACAGAAGAATGTAGTTGAAGATGTGGTCGTGTGCGACATGGGTACAGTGCGCAGTTTGTACGCTGCATCTCTCAATAAACACCAAGTTGATTCAGATCAACATCCAAACTTGATCAAACACATTAAGGAAAAGCTAGTGAAGCACTTCAGAGACCAACTGGTTTTCCATAACCAGCCCCAGAAGAATGCGCCACAACTTCTCTTCAATTCTGGGCTTGATGTCGGAAAATTAGTGCACGATTTCCGAGCAGTGACAACAGTGCTACAAGAACAATTCGAGAAGGAAATCACTTCATCAACAAGTGATGTCCCAACACACATGCACGATGCCTTCATGCTGGCTTTGCAAATTCATCGTGAACTAAAGAATGTGGCGAAAACAGAATGGCCACCAACACCAGACCACTGTACACATGCCAAAGCAAAGTCCATGACGCCACCTGTACTCATTAATATGATATCCTGGATCTTGTCCGGTCGTGGCGAATATACAGAAGAGTACACTGATGATGAAACCCATGAGACGAAAGTCATGTCCATATGCCAGGACATTCTGTATGCTGCTAGGAATGGCCGTGTGCTAACTCCAAAACATGTGGCTCTCGCAATGGCAATCCAGAGAGTCACTGGTAGAACAGACCTTGTAACTATGCTCAATGGCTATGGACTGTATCACTCCCTCTGCCACCCAACACAACACACATAGTAGACGTTATGGCTGTACTGCAGTCATTGGATCCAAAGAACACGTACGATCATCTGGCACTGCAGGTTTTCAAGTTGCTGCTTAAAGGAACAGGGAATGCAGCCATTGTTCACTGGGTTGTGGATACATATCCATTGGTCTCCATAAAGCATGCCGAGCATGCACGGAAAGATGACGTCGTAGGAGTACTCCACTACAGCATCAAGTCTGGGAACCAACCAATCCCCAAGCAGTACAAGAAAGCTCTATGATGTGGACCCTACAAGGAGGAGCTTCTCACGTTCCTGCTGAAGACGTGGACAGATGATGGAGATGGTGAATTTGTTACACTGCTAGCTAACAGAACAGTGTACGTTACATCGGGCAAGACATGCGTCCGCTTAGCCAGAAGTGATGCAGGATGTAATGCTAGCGTGCCACAAGATGACCTCACATGTGACCATGAAGAGGCCGACACCAGTCTTCTCCTGCATGCGAAACATGCCAACTTAGAAATTGATACACCAATCCTGATCAGGTCACCTGATACAGATGTCTTGGTGCTGTCGGTTTTCCTCTGTTTCAAAGAACAACTACCACTGCTCTTCAGAGTACAGAAGAACAAGGCGTGGTCGTACATCAATGTGATGAGTATTGCTGAAAATCTAGGTCCTGATGTATGTGCTGGTCTACCTGGAATGCATGCATTCAGTGGATGTGATTCCACAAGTCGATTCGCTGGACATGGAAAGAAATTATCACTGAACCTTCTGGAAGGAAATGACGAATTCTGCCAGACCATGAAGACACTTGAAGAGAACTTTGATCCAGATGATGAAACACTGAAGCGGACAGAGAAGGTGATATATCACCTGTACCATTCATCGCAACATAGCAACACAAACGATGTACGCAGTGAAAAATGGAATAGACACACAACAGATATCACCAAGCTACCTCTATGTCATGACAGCGCAATTATGCATATCTGCCGAGTGAACTATCAGACTGCTATCTGGAAGAGAAGCCTGGAAAGAGAAATGGAAGCCCCTTCCCCGCATGGCCACGGTTGGGCTGTTCATAGAGGTGACATATCCATTGTTTGGATGTCCCAACCACATGCACCAAGTAAAGTGCTGGATCTCGTCAAGTGTTCTTGCAAATCTTCCACTCCGTGCAGCACGAAGAGATGTCGATGTAGACAACAGGGACGTGCGTGTATGGTAGTATGCATGTGTAGCGACGACTGCTGCAACACAGAAGATATTGCCACAAGTGACGACAGTGACATTGAATGAATGCATTATTTAGACATTGGAAGAATGCATGCACATATACTACAGAACACTTACACTAAATGAGTGCATGTTCCGGTACACAGATGATTTTGTATGATTACCTGCCGGTGGGCTAGTGCATATATGATTGCGAGTTATTTGTCTGCAATGTATAATAAATACTTTCTATTGAATTCGTCTTTGTCATATTTACATAAAACATTCAAGAAAACAATCAGTGATTGTAACAGCATTGATACAATATGGAACTTAACGGCAATACGAAAATGAATACAAACAGCATTGTATCACTATCCCAGAATATCCATTATGAAATGGTATTTGGCATTTAAATGCCTCAATTTTGACTTATTTGACAAAAAAATTAATATAGGAGGTTGAAATGTATGTAATTTGATTTCTTGACCCCAAAAACCAAAGTTTAGATAACTAAATTCTATTTCCTGGACATTTAGAAGTTGAGATAACTTAAAAATTAATTTCGTGAAAATTCATGGTGGCCATTTTGGAAAATGCCATTTTTCTCATAGTTTGGACCTTTTTGAGAAGGTTCCCCGGTCTAATATTTTTTATAGTATATAAACCAACAAAATGAGATCAAGAAACCTAATATGCCAGACTTGGCCACGAAAACTCATTTTAAGCCTCTCCTGAAAAATAGCCTAAGGACTAATCCCTAAGAGAGGATGATCACCTGTCTATGCTATCATGAGCTCCAGCGTTTGAACATCGGCAATGAAGCACTCTCTGAGGTTCGGAGACCGGATAGTGGTGAGATCATGGCGGTTGATTGGTTGAGAGGGAGGGTGAGGAGTTTGCGAACAGGATGAATGAGGTTTTGGGGAGTCTGAGTGTTTTTTTTTTTTTGTTTTTTTTGTATACCTTGGTCGAGGCTCGTATGAGAGCTAACACACAACTCACAGCAAGGAGGCAATGGAATCTTGAAGAGTTTCAGGGAATCTTGAAGAGTTGTGGTGTGCCTTCAAGACTACCATCCTTGATGTTGCTGGTGGATGTCTTGGAACTCACCGTCAGGCGAAGAAGAACTTTGTCTCCCAAGGGACACTGGATACCATTGACCAGAGCTGGAGGACCAGGCTTAATGGCAGAGCTCAGCAGTTCAGGGAGTTGAGGCATAAAACTGTATGTGTGCTGAGGGTGGATAAGGAGGCCGATGTGAGAGGAATCTGTAAAGGAGAAGAGCATCACATGTGGTCAAGTGATTCTCGTCGTGCTTACAAAGGAATTTGTGCATTGCGTTCCTCCAAGCCCATCCCTCAGTGTACTGCAGTTAGAGCAGAGGGTGGTGGGCTCTTAACAGAGGAGTCCATGAAGGTCTGCTGGGTCGCTTATTTTGAGCGGCTGTACCAGGCTGATAAACCAGTTGTTGAGTTGGACGTCAATGGTGTAATTATCCTGATTGCTGACCCTCCAATGAACTGTGAACCACTTTCGTTTGTGGAAACACAGGCTGCGGTGAATCAGTTGAAAGGGGGTAAAGCTCCTGGGATCTGTGGTATCCATGCTGAACTTCTCAAGGCTGGTGGAAATGCTGCACTCGTGTCATCACATGTAGTTCCGTGTTCTGTTTGGAACACAGGCCTCATCCCAACTGACTGGAAGAGGGCCTTGTAGTCCCTCTCTGGAAAGGGAAGTGTAATCACCAAGATGGCAACAGCTACTGAGGGATGATGCTGCTTTCAGTGCAGTCAGACTTTACAGCAAAGAGGTCAGTGATTGACCGTATCCTTGCTCTTCGGGTCCTCACCGAACAGAAACGAGAGTTTTAGCAAGGGCTGCTCGCAGCCTAAGTTGATCTCTGCTAAGCGTTCAATTCAGTGAATAAGGATGACCTCTGGAGGCATCCGTCTTCATGGGGTGCCAACAAAACTGATCAATCTGATTTCTGAATTACACTCTGATACTGAGAGTGCTGTGAGATGTGGTGATACCATCTCCAACTTATTTCCAGTTGTTGCTTCAGTTCGTCAGGGGTGAGTACTGGCCCCCACACTTTTCAGTGCTTGTATGGACTGGATTATGGTGAGGATGTCAGAGAGTTCAAGCTGCAGCGCATCATTTGGGAATGTCAAGATCTCTGACCTTGATTTCGTAGATGATGCAGTCATCTTTGTGGAGATGCTGGATATCCTTATGGGGGCCCTCAAAGCAATGAATGAGCCCGAACCCTAACCTGAATGAGCCATTGGGATTAAGGGTTTCCTGGGTCAAAACTAAGATCCAGGCTTTCAATGACATCTTGGATGCTGCTATCTTGTCTAGATCAGTTTGTGGTGAAGATGTTAAGGTCATGGAGAGATTCACTTCCCTTAGCAGTGATATTCATGTCTCGGCATGTCGTGAGCCAGAGGTTAATAGACATCTGGGCCTGGCCTGGAGAGTAATGCATCATGGAGTGTGGCACTGTTGGTACCTATGCAGGAGGACGAAAGTCCGATTTTTAAAGCACTTGGTGCTTCTAATTCTGCTCTACAGATGTGAGAGTTGGAATCTGACCAGGGATCTGAGACTGAGACTTAACTCCTCCGATTCCAGGTCTGTTCGGAGAATCCTTACCTTTGGTCAGACTTTGTGTCCAACACTTGTGTTGCTGAGAGAGACTCAAATGAGATTTGTTACCTGTATAGTTTGTGAGCGTCAGCTGCGGCTGTATGGACATCTCATTTTCCTGATGCTGATCCTGCTCAACAGAATTTCTCAGCGAGGGAGTCTTGTGAGTGGAGGAGGCCAACGGGCCGACCATGTGCCTCATGGTTGTAACTGATGCATCGGAATCTCAAGAGATGCGGATGCACCAAGCATCTTCCAGGGGGATGGCCAAACGGAGGCCCCTGGAGTACTGGCAGAAAGTGGATGCAGTGGCGCACTGCTCTCCTTCCTGACCTGACCTTTGGGGGTTTACATTGTAATAAATAAATGGCTCCTGAGGGGGTTTACAATGCAACAATTAGACGGTCTCTTAATTGGTTTACATTGTAATAAATAGGTGGCCACTTAGGTTGTATACATTGTAATATATAGATGAACCCTTTGGTGGTATACATTGTAATAAATGAATGGCCCCTGAGGGGGTTTACATTGTAATAAATTGGATGGCCCCTTCAGGGGTTTTAAGTTGTAATAAATAGGATGGCCCCTTCAGGGGGTTTACATTGCAATAAATAGGATGGCCCCTTTGGGGGTTTACGTTGTAATAAATAGGATGGCCCCTGAGGGGATTTACATTGTAATAAATAGGAGGGCCCCTTAGGGGGTTTACGTTGTAATAAATAGGAGGGCCCCTTAGGGGGTTTACGTTGTAATAAATCGGATGGCCCCTTAGGGGGTTTACATTGTAATAAATAGGATGGCCCCTTAGTAGGGTTACATTGTAATAAATGAAGGGCCCCTTAGGGGGTTTACATTGTAATAAATAGGATGGCCCCTTTGTTGGTTTACGTTGTAATAGATGAATGACCCATTTGGAGGGTTACGTTGTAATAAGGTTACATTGTAATAAATGAAGGGCCCCTTTGGGGGTTTACATTGTAATAAATGAAGGGCCCCTTTGGGGGTTTACATTGTAATAAATAGATGGCCCCTTAGGGGGTTTACATTGTAATAAATAGGATGGCCTCTTAGGGGGTTTAAATTGTAATAAATGAAGGGCCCCTTAGGGGGTTTACATTGTAATAAATAGGATGGCCCCTTAGAGGGTTTACATTGTAATAAATAGATGGCCCCTTAGGGGGTTTACATTGTAATAAATAGGATGGCCCCTTTGGGGGTTCACATTGTAATAAATAGGATGGCCCCTTAGAGGGTTTACATTGTAATAAATAGATGGCCCCTTAGGGGGTTTACATTGTAATAAATAGGATGGCCTCTTAGGGGGTTTACATTGTAATAAATGAAGGGCCCCTTAGGGGGTTTACATTGTAATAAATGAAGGGCCCCTTAGGGGGTTTACATTGTAATAAATAGGATGGCCCCTTTGGGGGGTTCACATTGTAATAAATAGGATGGCCTCTTCGGGGGTTTACATTGTAATAAATAGGATGGCCCCTTTGGGGGGTTCACATTGTAATAAATAGGATGGCCCCTTAGAGGGTTTACATTGTAATAAATAGATGGCCCCTTAGGGGGTTTACATTGTAATAAATAGGATGGCCCCTTTGGGGGGTTCACATTGTAATAAATAGGATGGCCCCTTAGAGGGTTTACATTGTAATAAATAGATGGCCCCTTAGGGGGTTTACATTGTAATAAATCGATGGCCCCTTATGCATCTTCGTAACAAATCAGTTTGGCAAAAATCGTAAATTACTTTTCTTTTTCACGCAATTAACTCATTTTAACGCATAAAGTACACACGTGTTTCAATACAAACCATTCGCGTACTGAAGATAAACAGACAACAAAAGATGTAAGAGGACACACACACACACTGTGACAAAACCAAGATGAACAGGTGATCAATTGCGCTCCGGTAAACACGTATTGAATATTGATCAAAGATCATCTCGCCTTCCACAAGACCGGGCCATCGGGACGGGACGGGACGTACCTGCTTGTTCCGCACCTGCAGTCTGCGACTCCCAGGTGTCCGATTCTAATTTCAGAACATCCATCTATCCCGCATCAACTTCGATTCCATTGACAACCACCGATGACAGACAAAACGTCCGTCTTGTACGTGCCGTTGTTTTTTTTTATATTATTCATTCCCATTTCATGTCATTCATTCACCAGACACGAAAGGATCTCCGGATCCCAAATCAATATGATTACCCCGGGCAAACAAAGACTATGAGAAGGAAATGTCGACTCGGAAACTCGGAAATGAATAAATGTATAAAAAGCACAACCTCTGTTGCCTCGACTCACATCCTCGTGCTCTGCTTTTCATTATACCGTCATGGAAAAATACATTTGCACAACATTTGAACAGCTCGTGCAGTTTTTCAGAGGACGCTGATGGAACCGATAGGTTTTCAGAGCTATCCCATAATGCCGTGCGCGCCGCCTTATTGGATGTATTCACTTCCCTGGCAACGATAGCATCAGCATCAGCATCAGCAGCTCTACCCTGGCAACGAAAGCATCAGCAGCAGCTCTACAATTGAGCACGATTATCTCATTATTCTGACTTGCTGCAACGGAAGGTTACGCTAATTAATTATTGGGCCTTGTTTACCTTGGCAACCGATAAGGCGCCCAAGCACTGCATCATGGAAACTGAAATCTCTCGAAATGATAAGTAGGGAGGACGAAGAAAGTAGCGTACCATACAAGTTCTTGGACCTCTGTTCTTACTGAACCTTCATAAATGCAGACCTCTTACAGCCTTGAGCCAGTGTGCTTGTACGTCACACACTTAGCTTTTTGAGGATGATTAACTACTCTTCAAGAAAATGTCGCGTAAGGATAGGATCACCGCTGAGAACTCCAAGATGACCTGTCAAGCTTCCGTTGCTTGAGCAGTGGGAGAACAGGTGGCGGATGGAATTTAATCTGTTGAAAATTCACTTTCATTTGTCATTCCAAACTAGGAGGACCAAACAGACTCATAGGACAGAGTAGTCCCTGCTCAAGCAGATCGACCCCTCAGAACACTCATGAGAACTGCAAGTTCCTTGGTGTCACCTTCATAGATAACCTGACATCAGTAGCATGAACTCCATATCTCCAGAAGGAAGCACAGCAAGGAGAACAAGTCCAGAGAAGGGCCGCTATATTCGTCTGTGGTATCTATGGTGATAAGACGCCAGGATGTGTGGAGAAAATGTTGAGTGACGTCAGATGGAGAAGCCTGGAGGAAAGGAAGACCATCAGGCTTGATACACTGTACAACATCAACAATGGCTTGGTGGAGACTGGAGATCAGCAAGTCCGAGTATTTACAATATGGTGATGCAAGAACTCAAGGATCTCAATGCTTTTTCCAAGAGATGACTGACCCGGCACTTTCCAAGAGCCCGGCACTCAGACAATTTTTCTTTCCCCCAGACCCTCCGTAATTGGATCCAGGTCGTCAGGTACCACCATCATGGACCACGACCTCTTCGTTGGAGTCATTCAAAACACAGTTCAATCAAATTTAATCCAGATGCATGCGCATCATTACCGTCATATACTCGCAGTCATGAACCTGCTCCATGAGCAGCTGGTTCATTATAACAGAAGAAAAAGAAAAGAAACAGAAGAATAATCAGTGGAAGAAGATGCCTCTTCCAGCATGTTCAAATTCCACCAACATGTCTCTTCAGTGCCGTAGTTAACAAGACCTGGTGAAGGAGGAGGAGGAGGTGGAGATTGGGACCATCCTCTGTGCAGAGTGTCAGTGCTGCCTGAGCAGTCTCCTTGGTTATTGGGCACAATCCTGGACGGGTCGCCACTCCGACAGTATACCAGCAAGTTGGCACTCATTTTGCCGACCTCAGAAGGATGACAGGCCAAGTTAACTCCACCTGGTATAAATTCAACAGCCGAGCGGGATTTGAACTCAGGAACCTGGGATCCAAAGCCCACCACCCTAACCATTAAGCCAACACCAGGCATAAGACCTGGTGACCTCCCAAATGCTCAATGTGATCAAGAGAACATTTACTTGCCTGAGTAAAAGGAGTTACCCTTTGCTGTTAAAGACCCTCATATGGCAGTTGAATATGGTGGTTTACTTGCATTGAATATGGTCGTTGAAAAAGCAATGACCCATGAGTCAGGTCGAAGTGGAGCTGCTGTGATTCTAGTCTGGGGAGAAACAGTCGTCGAGTACAGTCCACAAGTTGTTGTATATGCAATCGGAGACAGTTAGCTGACTGAGAGGTGGAGGGAAACATACCCCAAACAGTTGCCGATTCAGGACTGAATAATGTTGTGGGGAAGGGGGGTGGGGGTTCATAGTAAGACTGGAAAGTGCAACATGGTCATGCGTTTTGAGTAGGTTAGATTGTCATATAACAGGGACCTGTCAGAGTAAGTCGTTTTTATACACGTGACGCTGAAGATGCAGCATATGTAATTTATAGAAAGGGTAATATTGTATGCATAAACTCTCGTTTGTGGGCAGAGTCAGATGAGGAAACCGCATCGCAAAAAGGCCGTTACAATCTGTCTGGCCAGTGTGTGCCCCAGCCACAGCGGAGTAATGCACTACACAGCCTGGAAGTAGGCAATGGATTTATTTTTATTGGGGCTGTCCCACCCATAAGGAGTGGTTCGAAAGAAGGATGAAGTTGGAGAGAAAGGACACACCAGAGAGCTCCTGGCATGCAGGAGGATTGTTGGGTGAAGGAGAAGCGCCTACAGAGAGGGTCATGAGGGCCAATTCAAGGTGCTCGTCCCGAGGTGCTACTTCTTCGTTGGTGTACGTTGCTGGTTCACATCATTCTTGGCTTCCTTCATCGTTGGCTTCCTTCATCGTTGGCTCATTTCATATCTGGCTTGCCGTTTCGCTCCTGCATTGAAAACGGGCGACAGGGAGTTCTGCATCTACACCACACAGTCAAAGGAAAGTCCTCGGCTGCAATTTTAATATTTATACAAGTGTGATCTGTGGTGCCTCGTGTGGGTTAGGTTTTATTCATTTCATTGTATACAAGTTTGTGTGTTCCCTTCTCTGTCGTGTCTGTTGATTCTCCTGGTTTGTTCAAAACTGCTCGTCTCATCCACATTTTCCCCCATATTCATCTAATAAATAAAATAAGTCGTCTGTCTGTCTGTCCACATTTTTTGCAAAGACCACTGGGCCAACAACCACCACATTCGGCACACAGACCAAATCTGACTCAGGGAATGTCCTCAGGGCATTTTCATCCACCACCAACCTCAGCCTTTAAAGACCCTGAAGACCTTTTAAGACACTGGAAACCCTAATATAAAGACCCCTTATGACCTCAAAGACTCTTTCATACCTCAATTATCCTGAAGACCCCAAAGACCTTTTAAAACCCTTCAGACCCATAAGATCTCTTACACACTTCAGACAGATTAGACAGTTTGGACCCTTGACCATTTAGAGCTTGAGAGCACTTGGACCTTTGTAGACTCTTTTTGAGATGTTTGAGAGTTGAGACCCTTTCGACCCCTGAGACGCTAACAATTGTAACGTACCCTTTAGACCATCTCGAACCTTTTAAGTGCACACCACACAAACATTGATCGTCTTCTTATGAAACACAGACTACACATATTTCACCAAGTAATGCACAAACTCGACCCACCCATTGGGTGGGAACTGCTATCGATAATAATTAATTAGTCGGGAGGCCACCGGGAAATTTGCCTGGAAATATTTTTTAACTTCTTTAAAAAAAAAAAAGTAATTAAGAGAGGTGGGAGGGGATGGGAAGGGGAGTGGAGTAGGAGGAGGTGGGAAGAGGGAGGAGAAGGGAGTCTGGAAGGGGAAGGGATGGAGAAGGAGTTCAGAGAGAGGGGAGGGTGGTGGGAAGAGGAGGGAGGGCAAGGGGTGGGGTGGGAGTCTGGAGGGAAAGGGGGTGGGATGGGCGGAGGGACCCAGCATTGCCCGGCAACACCAGATACCTTTGCTAGCTATAAAGAAACCTTTAAAAAGGTAAGAAGCGTGTTCAATCCATCTGCTTCCCATGCATGTTCTGTCAATTTTGACTCATTTGGAGATCGGTAAAGTTAGAGAATAATTGAATGCAGTCATAGGTTAGAAACCGATCAGCCATTTCCTGGGACAAAGGATCCCGGTGTTGAGGCATATCACATTAGTGAGCCTCAGATGTGGCAATATTTTGCTTTCTTGTGGTAATCAATAATTAATATCACGAAATGCTATGGTAAGATTGTGGATTCCAATCTTCAGGGAGTGCTTCAACCAGAGTGCAGAGTTTTGATCCATCAATGGATGTATCCGCACCACAGTCAAAGACCATACATCCACATCAGGGCTTTTTTTTGAGTGCATCATGTTTTTATTCCGTTCTGCCAGCCTATGAAGCTTTATAACCTCAGCACAGTTTGGTGTGAGTTTTCTGGGAACACCATGTTCAGGTGTTCCACACAACCATGTTACAAAATCTAATTCACTTGCTTGAATGAGCTTTGCAAGCACAAACTCATCTAGGATTCAACATGGGTAGGGTTCATAGGTCTTAATTTTCACCTCTTCAAACTACTTACTCAATCACAGAGTCTAATGAAAACACCTGGAGATGAAGTCAGAGGGAACACGAGCCTCGGTGACATCTCTTGCTCTGCATTTAAACTCATTGAAGATACTCAAGTCGAAGAAGGGGAGCATGTTACTTTTGAGCTTTTATAAACTACCATACGTTTTGGCCTATAAGTTGACATGGAGTACAAGTCGAATTGGCTAATTTTCCCATTTATCTTTCCTTCATTCTTAGATAAATCCAGGTCTGCTGAGAGTGAAGAGGCTGCTGCCTACCGATCAGAGGGATGAGAGATGGTACGGTAGAGGGTGGAGTCATCAGCAAAGAGATAAAGAGGATTTTCCAGGGAATCTGAGAGATCATTGATGAAAACCAGAAAAAGCACAGGGCCAAGAACACTGCCTTGAGGAACTCCAGCCTGGACGGGAAGAGAAGATGAGAGAATTCCATTAAGAGCCTTGACAGAAGAGGAAGTCCACGAGCCATGAGTGGAGATTGTCTTGGATACCATAAGAAGAGAGATTGGTGAGCAGTTCGAGATACCAGACCGTATCGAAAGCTCATGATATGTCTGGGGAGATGGCTCTGATCTCATCTTTGGCATTGAGGACCTCCATCCATTGTTGGGAAAGCAGAAGTGGAATTGTCAAGAGTTGAGTGACCTGGTCTAAATCAAAATTGAAGGTCCGAAATCAAGCCATTGGAGAAGAGAAAGGATTTGATGTCTGAAGCGATGACGATTCCATGACCTTGCTAATCATTGGTAGCAGGCTAATTGGTCTGTAGTTGCAAGGATCTGTTTTTGCACCTTTTTTCTGCAGAGCAGTGATGTTTGCTGATTTCCAAGCAGATGGCAGATGACCTTGAGCAAATGAGAGGGTGAATAGAACAGAGAGAGGGTGAGCAAGAGCAACAGAGCAGGTTTTTTTAGAAAATGAGGGCTGATGCCATTTGGACCGGTTGCAGAATAAGAGTCGAGGTTTGACATCATGACAGTTTATAGATGGGTAAAGATTTTGAACCCAGGCTAAACAGCTGAGAGCCCACCCAGCCAGAATATCATTTTATAGAAAGCTACACCAATGTCTCTTTCCCCCTTCTCCCTCACCTCATTTTATTTGTTAGTTGTTGGTTTATTCCTTTTCCTTTTCATTCCCACTTTCCCCTTTTTCTTCTTGCTGTGTTTCATTCAGTTTGCTCACCTCCACATTTCCTCACCCACACTGTGCTCTCTCTTTCCCACTCTGCTCTTGGCATTTCCCCCTTTACATTTTGTTCCCTTCCATTCTGCTCTCGCTCTTCCATCAGCCTCGATCATGTGTACAAAAACGCCCCATCCAAATGCTGTTGCTACAACGTGGGTTGTTGTTTCCTCCTTTAAAGTACATAGGTTGAGACAAAACAATGGATAATGCATCAACTGTTCTGCAACCAAACTATATATATTTTTATAAAAAAAACAACAAACAGGTTCTTTTTCTTTTTTTCACACCATAAAAGAAAAAACATGTAATTATGTAAAAAAAAAATATATATATATATATATATATATATATATGTATATATATATATATATATATATATATATATATATATATATATATATATATATATATATATATATATATATATATATATACACATACAGGAAGTCGTCGACTTACGACCTATGTGACTTACAACTGTTCGACTTGACGACCAGGACCACTTTACGACAAGAATGCTCCGCATCTCCGCCCAAGTGCGGGCGATTGCATGAAGGGAAGCCGGCGTTGAAACGATCGCTCCACGGGACGCTGCGTGCGACATCCGTTCCGTGTTTTGCAAACCGTCCAAGCGCGGACGATTGCATGATGGGAAGTCGGCGTTGAAACGATCCATTTTTTTATGTTTTGTATTTTATTAATTTAGTACTTTTTGTAACTACTGTAAAATGCTTTTCTATTTTTTGTATGTTTTTGCAAATATTAAACCAATTGTACTGTAGTATGTGCAGTGTTTGACTTAAACCGGACGAACGTAAAAACGTGATACAGTAACAATAAAAATGTTTTTTGTAACCATGGTTATAACAATAATGAACAAAGAAAATGTTGATAAAATATGACTTACAGATGATTACTATATCATTATACATACGGTAATTTTTGCATAGGCCAATACAGTACCTAGGCCTGTCCACTATAAATAAAGGTAAAAATAAAGGTTGACCGACTTACGACCGATCGGTCGGAACCGATCATAGTCGTAAGGCAACGGCTACCTGTATGTATATATGTATATATGTATATATGTATATATGTATATATGTATGTATGTATGTATATATGTATATATGTATATATGTATGTATGTATGTATGTATGTATGTATGTATGTATGTATGTATGTATGTATGTGTATGTGTATGTGTATGTGTATGTGTATGTGTATGTGTATGTGTATGTGTATGTGTATGTGTATGTGTATGTGTATGTGTATGTGTATGTGTATGTGTATGTATATGTGTATGTGTATGTGTATGTGTATGTGTATGTGTATGTGTATGTGTATGTATATGTATATATATATATATATATATATATATATATATATATATATATATATATATATATATATATGTATATATATATATATATATATATATATATATATATATATATATATATATATATATATATATATATATATATATATATATATATATATATATATATATATATATATATATATATATATATATATATATATATATATATATATATATATTTTCTCCACACACCGGGCGTAGTGGCGTGCGCCTGTAATCCGGCTACTCGGAGGCTTGGGTTGGAGGATCGCTTGAGGACGGGAGCTCTGCGCTCGGCCGCGCTATGAGAGGGTGTAGGGCAGCCCGGAATCATGGCGAAACCCAATCCTTATCCCTGTGTTGTAAGAGGAGACCAGGGTTGCGTCAGGAAGGGCATCCGGCGTAAAACCTGTGCCAAATCGGTATGCGGATCATAACGGATGATCCGCTGTGGTGACCCCTAATGGGAGCAGCTGAAAGACGAACAACATATATATTCCACACGTTGAAACCTTTCTGGTTAAAATGTCTCAGGTGAAAAATCATTTTTACCTGTTAACAAAAGCAGCTGTAAGTTGCTGCATAATGCTGCAGAACATTCCATTCAAACGCTCAGTGGCTTCTCTCTCGCTCTGACATGTTTGCTTCTGTTCCTCTCTCTCCAGCATCCGTTCCTCTCTCACCATATTTATCATTCGTTCTTGTAAACAAATATATTTGCCATCGCTTTCCTTTAAATATGCCATGAGGTCATATTTTTCTTGCCTTCTTGTCTTCCTTGGTATTCCTATATGTAAACAATGAAAGCAGTGATACAAAGCACAACTTATTCCATAATGCCCACAATTATTCCCACGTTTTTGTGGGGTTAGCCATGGAAAGTGTTTGGCGCAAGTCTCTCATGACAGGCTGACCAGGCCTGATGCTCGACTATGTAGTTAGGGCAGGAATATGGCCATGGTGCCAGCAATAGCTCGCCTACTCTTCGCGAAGGACACGGTGGGATCTCTAACATCCACCAACTGATGCCGGGAGATGGGACACCCATAACGTCCATCCGAGGGACGGCGCATACATTGATGAATCACCCTGCTTGTGAAACACCGGGATTGCAGTTTACAGCTTTGTCTGGATTCAAACCCAGTCTAGACAGTTTATAGGCGAGTGTGCGTACCTCAAGGCCATCCTGTCAACCTTTATACAAAGCATAAGTCTGAAAAATTTGATTGGTATTTTTTTTTCAGGAGGTTGGGGGGGGGGTGGGCATTAACGTCCACCACCATGTCACGCTCCCCTCCCCCCGCCATCCTCCTTTAAACTAACCAAGAAGGAGACATGGTCTCAACTGGTGCTGCAACCAGCGTGACAGTATGGCTGGCAAATATCCATCTCTATAAAATTCTCCACAAATGTCAGCACAGATAAAAGAAACATTCATATCAAATGCTACATGCCATGTTCTCAAACTCGGGAGAGCGCGTACACCTGCCAGGCTGAAGTTTAAGTTTTGTATCTCACAGATAGACTGTATCTGCATCCTTACCTGAACCAAAATCGAATTGACTTTTCTCTGCCCATAACTTTTTGAGATGTCGTGTTATATATAGTTTTTGGCCCCATCTCTCAATGTTGAAGTATCACTTAAAAAATTTGTGTATCAGGATCTTCACCAAAATTGAATCAATTTGTCCTCGTCACAGACCCAACCTGCCAACCACATTTCATCCGAATCTGTCTATAACTTCTTGAGATATCCTGCTCTTAGCTTACAAAGAGACAGAAAAGTAGACATAACGTCTGTCCACCTTCAGTGGCAGAGGTACTTAACCCAAAACACGGCACAGTAATAATAAATAAATAGCAAATCCCTATTTCCATGACGAGGTACCAAAACCCGAACAGAGCCCTGAAGATACCCACTGATCTTATATTCAATGGACCCTACTGTTACGAGCCTGATTAGAGATGGATACAAGATTGAGGGGGGGAGGGAGGGAGGGTGGTGTTGCAAAATAAGCAATAAACTTGAAGCAGGAAGGATTTTTAAAAAATACTTGGGATAATTGAAGGTGGGAGATGTGGTCAGCAATGCCAAGATGTGCAGAACATGTCACTCTCCATCCTCACATGTGGATTCCCATTGGGGCTACCGCCGGTCTGGGCAGGTTCATGGTAATCGAGTGCTGGGCGGTTCAAGTTGCTACAGCGACCCTTCCAGCTCTTTTACTCTCTCTCTCCATTTCTTTCTGACTGATTTCAGCCTCTGTAGGCTGCCCCTTATAAATCCAGCGATTGGGCAGTGAGTCCCAGTGCCGACGACAGCATATCCCGACGTGCATGTGGCACAGCTCCTGGACTTCAAAACTGATGTCATTTCCTTCATCTCAGGTCATTTCCCATCCAAAAACATTATCTTCTTTACCCCCATTAAACCACCCCAAGCCCACTACTTTCTTTTTTTCCAGTTTTCTCTTCCATTTCCATGATTGAGAGCTTGTGGCAGTCTCCATTCACCATCGGTGTCTTCCCCTTGTCCTCATTATTTCCCACATCCCTTATTTCTCTGAGTCTCCCTCTATTTTATTCCTCAACCATGCTGTTTGTGTGCTCCCCTCACCCCTCCCCTCTCTTTCTACTGTTCTTTTTGTTCTGTTACATCCTGATCTGCTCAGTGTTCTAGCTCCTCCACGAACCTCAACACTATATACAACCCCACCTTCCTCGCCAAAAAAGGCCCAAGTTACTTGCTGGATATAGAAAGTGGGGGTTGAGTCAGGGGATGGGAGAGGGCTAAGAAGGGGAAGTGGAGACAGGTTGACACAGGCCTACTGAATGGGCTTGCAGTATAAAAATAATTTACAGGTGGCCTCACGTGCATCAATACGAAGCCCCACCTGTGAAAATGGAGGCTACAGTACAAATTTGAACAGCAGTGGTTCTCATTACACCACCAGGGCAGCCCTCCCACCCCCCAATCCCCACCCCAACCTCCATCCATTCCCTTGCATGTTACAATGCTTTGACTGTTACCATCATAGTTTGAAGAAATTTAATCTCAACATGACATTATCAGCTTGATTTCAAGTTTACATAGAAAGAAGAAAAAAAAAAATTCCATCATTCCTCTCATTAATAACCAATGAAATGTGTTTCTGTGAAAATTAACTTTCCCTGTACTTTAAAATACATTCATAAGCAAAAAAATAAAAAATAAAAAATAAAAAAACTGTGGAGAACTGCAGCGCTAAATCAGATAGAAAGTGAAAACTCACCACTTCCACTCGGTATAAATTCATGAATACAATGTTGCCGTAGGGCAGCAGCTTCCTCTGCCAGGTCCGAGTTCCTTGCCTTGCTGTCAGTACGAATGCAGCAGCCTCTGGCAAAGTGTGCTTGAGACGGAAAACATACATTGTATAGACATTGCTCAAGATGAGACTTCAATTTGGAAATACTGGCAAATTAAGAAACTAACAGTGGTTATTTGACCGTGACAGAATACCGATGCTCTTCCGGTTTTTTTGCTGGCACCCTCAGACCATGTGTATTTGCTTGAATCGCTTAACATTTGGGGTGACGGGAATGGTGATAAATCAATTTCTGCTCAGGAGATTATGATCCCCCTCTCAATGCCATATACTGAAAAAGAAGTTGACATTGAGAACAAAGTCTTCCTTTCATCCAAGGCCCATGAAACTATTTCTGGGCCCCTGTCCTGGACCAGTGGAGCAAAATCATTAAGTAAATTTAGCAGCAGGAGGAGGAGGGGGTCACTGTATGTATGCCAAGAGCTTTTAAAATATTTTTGGGCAGAAGTACGCAGTAAAATAAAATTGCCATTCAAGTCAGAAAGGCCCACTATATATTTTTTATAACTTCAAGGGTTTGAAGTAGTGGGTTTGGAAGTTTTTGCATATGAATTTCTCTGCAAACTACGTCATTATCCCCATGCTTTTTGACTAAAATTTTTTTTTTTAATGAGGGGATATTGAGGGGATATTAATGCCTTTGTCTGTCCGTCACAATATCTCCTCCAAAACTGTTGTGCATAAATACACCAAACTTGGTAGTTTTTATCACCACATGACAAAATGTGTGAGAGCGGTATTCATTTTGGCACTGCACCCAGGGGTGGGGTCAAAAGGTCAAATACCAAAACATGGGGCAATATCCCTGGGTGCTCACCTGGTAGCGGATGGATAAGATAACCAGGGAACCACTGGTAGGCATGGATGACCCACAAAATATGTAACGGAGAAGAAAGTAAATACCTATGGATTTTTTTTTAATGCCGTGAACAAACTTTGGTACATTACGGGTGATGAAGGCGGTGGTCAAATTTCATCGGAGTTGTGTGTGTAGTTTCTGAAAAGAATGCAAATGCATATTTTGGGGGAAAACACCTCCCCCTTACACCTCCTTGGAGCCCGATTTTTCTAATGCCATGAACGTACTTCGGTACATCACGGGTGATTGTTGTAGTCAAGTTTCATCAGAATTGTATGCATAGTTTCTAAGAAGAAAGGAAATACCTACTTTGGGGAGCAACCTATGCCTGGTGTTGGGTTAATGGTTCGGGTGGTGGGCTTGGGATTCGAGGATCCTGAGTTCAAATCCCACTCGGCTATTTAATTAATACCAGCTGGGGTTGACTCTGCCAGTCATCCTTCTGGGGTTGGCAAAATGAGTGCCAGCTTGCTGGCATCCTATGTTGGAGTGGCGACCCATCCAGGGTTGTGTCGAATAACCAAGGAGACTGCTTAGGAAGCACCAACGCTCTGCACAGAGTATGGTCCCAATGGACGGATGGATGGGGGCAACCTCCGTAGACCCATTTCGGGCACGATTTTTTTTTTTTATTGCCATGAAAAAAAGTTTGGGACATACACGGTGATGAACGTTGTGGTAAAGTTTCATCGAAATCCTATGTGTAGTTTCAGAAAAGACGTTGCAAATATTTGTGGACTGACGGATGACGGCCATCCCATAAACTCCCCGGAAATATGTTCCAGGTGAGCTAAAAAAATGCAATTACGTGCACATTTTTTTTTCATAAAACTTTGTGTTTGCAATTACCATTGGGGGGGGGGGTGCATGAAATATGTAACTATTTTTTGGATTTGACCCCTGGAGCATGGCCAAGGTGGTGGGGACCAGGGGGTACAACATAAAAAAATTAAAACTCAAATTATGATATTGTAACTTTTTGCCATCTTTCAACTTTGCTTGAGTTGGGACGCATGGGGATTTGTGATGACATGCCATCAACTTCACTCTCGTTACAAGTTATTAGTAGTTGCCTTTCCAATAAACGTCAATAACTTTTTCTGCGAGGTCGAAAAATGCAAAGCTTATTTTTGATTTTTATAAAATCCTCCAAATGACGTTTCATGTGCATTATAATTCCGAAATAAAGGAGGAAAAAAAAACATCTGCTATGGATTGAGCAACTGTGCAGGGTGATTCACCAATGTGTGCGCCGTCCCTCAGATGGACGTTAAATGGGAATCCTGTCTGCCAGCATTGGTCGGTGGACATTAAACACCCCATGGTGTCCTTCGCGAAGAGTAGGCAGCTATTCGCCAGCACCAGAAACAAATTACAAATTCCTGCCTTAACCAGCAGGGAGCACTGCATCAGCAGCACGGTCACACTCACAGCAATGATGCAAACCAGCAAACACAGACTGCACACAAAATGATGATGAGCAACTGTATAAACTACATACTAGGCAAACTCTTACAAATCACCTACAGTATAACCATGATAGGAAAAGCTTCAAAACAATTCGAGCACATACAAGGCTTTTTTAGAATGCGAATTGCGTACCTTTGCACACCACTTGCATTGACAAGTTATTTTCCACAAAAATGACATTTATTGATATAATCTTTAACGTGAGATTCTAAATGAATTCTCAAAACGACCTGATTGAATAAAGTTGTTTAACAAAAAATTAGCACTTCTGCATTGTTTGCACCAAATTGATAATTATGTGCTTTTGAAAAAGGAATGACGTCACAGACCAAGTGGCACATTTTTACGGTCTCTGATCTTTTAGATGCTGCTTAAAATGACACTTCTGAGAAAATGTCCATATCAGTGTTCACACTTGTGTTGAACCTACTTTGGATTTGCATGTGAAGGTCTCAGGTTCTTTCCTTAGGCTTGTGTCAAGAACACTTTGTTTACTTTCCTTATCCTGGGAGCACAACGGTTCTTCTTCTCCTGGAAGCCCATCACACCCGCAAGCAAAAGTGAATATTAGCGAGGTTCAACATGAACGCTGTTTTTTTAAATTAATAGTTCACATGAATCGGTAAAACAGATATCCATGTGGGATAAGCCCATTCATGTGGGAGCAGCAAGTAATAGGCAAACAATGAGAGCAACAAGAGAATAGTTCGGCTTGGGTTTTGAAATGAGGCAAGAAGTAATGATTCGGACCACACAGAAAGGCCATTACACAGGTAAGATAAAAGCAAACAAAGAATTCTTATGAAAATGGCTTATGGGTTGACAAGGGGGTTAATTCGTCATTTCATGGTCAATGTAAGAATAAGATGTCCCTTAATTCCTAAAATTAGTGCTGCCAGGGACATTTGCACAGAGAGACTGCTGTCACCCTACAAGCCCTGTGTTCAACGTCTTCGCCATGTCCTTCTTGAGTCCCCCACCCCCAAGTAATGGAATCTTCTTCTTGGTGTGCCTGTTGGTGATTTTTCCATTTGCTCCTTCCTTTTCCTCACTTAATTCCTCACTACATGGCCAGTGACAGCAACTGGGGAGCACAGAGTGGTCAGCACGTGGCATCATTAAGGCTGTTATGCCGGTGTCGAAGGATCACGTGGATGGGAACATGGTGAATCAAAGGGTGCCGATGACGTGTTGCGCAAAGATTATTTGATTATTTCCTCAGCCGCATTCTCCCAGTTCGAGTTAGAGTAGCTGGCAGTTGTCGTCTGGAGCAGTCTTATTTCAGGCAGTCGTAGTTTGAGCTGCTGGAATTGTAGGGGCCAGCAGGACAATGCAGTAGAGCTAAGCCCCTCAGGTTGTAGTTTGAGCCACTGTGCTTCTTCTTCCTTCTTTTTTTAACCCCATTAACTCTCCCCAGCAGTCCGCAAACAATGGGATGGATCATATGCCTGTGCACTCCCAATCCTTGCTTACTGCCAAATCGTCTGCCACAATCCATACATTCATTTCCAGCCATTGAACCTTTAGTAGGCTCTTGTTCCTCGTAGGCCTCGCCAGGAGTCACCATTACTGCAGTCACATGCTCAGGTAAAGAAAGAAACAAGGGCCCTGCCAAATCTGTTTCCTGATTTGCCTCTTGGCAAATGTTCATTTCAGTTAGAGATTCTTCATGAAGCTCATCTTCCTCGTCCATCTCCTTCTTGCCTCCAATCCAATAATCATCCAATGGTTCATGCCCCACTAAACATTGCTCAAATTCAAACTCCCTCTCAAGTGGCACAATTTCTGGAGTATCCTTCTCAACCACTGGATCAAAAGAAGACTGACAAAGTCTCTCACAGAGTTCAGCACGGTTTTCACTGCAAAAAGTCCAGTATTTGGCAATTCACCTTCGTCATGCAATTTACCCAGCTGTTTCTCAATATCTCTTTCTGATGAATCTATCGGTCTGACAACTGGAGGGGATTCCTGGGGTAAATCAGCCACTGCAAGTTCATCCAATGAAAAATTCTGAGCATCATCTTCATCATTAGTATCCTCAACATTCGCACTGAGTGGGGGCATCATCTCCTCAATGCTTGCACTCGACTCACCCTGGTTTGATTAAAGATGAGCCTCTTGCTCAATCAACAGGAAGCCACAGTTGCTGCAACTCTCCAACTCAACACATCCTTCCTGGGATTGATCCAATCCTGGCTCAACAAAACAAACTTCAAGATCTGCCTTTTTGTAAGTGCCAAGTTCAGGAAGCAATGCTTCAGGAAGGTCACTTTCATCACCCAGGACCTTCGCAACTTCAATGTCATTTTCCTTCACAGCATCCAATTCTATACAATCACTCCCTACTGTACAATCATCAAAAAACATTTCTGGTGATCCATTCTCAACTACAGCTGCACCATCTCCATTACAACAGCGAGAAGCACAAAACTTGTCATAACCTTCTGCATTGGCATCACTTCCACAAGATTCATGAACAGTGAGTAATTGGCCTTCACAACTATTATGTGGCTCTGAACTCTGAGAATGGTACTGCTGGTGTAAAATTCCTCCCCCTGTTGACTGTGTGTTTCATTAGTCCTTGGTTTGGAATAGGCAATGTCTGCACACACTGAGCATTCCACTTGAATGGCATGTAAGCATTATATGTGGCCTCAACAAGGACCCTGTCTCTCACTGTTGACGTCTTCCCCCTTTGTTTTTTTGAAGTCTTCCCCTTCACGGCACTGAGCTGGAAGAACACGTCCTCATCAACAAAACCAAAGTTACCATGTAACTTGGTAACAATGCCTATGAACACTCACTGCTTCTGTGGTTGGGGCTGAGCCAGGAGTTGCACATAGGACAATGCATCCTCAACCCTCAAATGCTGGAACCAGTGCCCTTTCAAGCATCCATTCCTTTCCCTTATTTCTTCCCTTTGTTCAACAATTTTGTTTCCCATTTCCATAATTTTATTCCTTTGTTCATCAATTTGTCCTTTCACCCTATCAATTTGTCTCCTCAATTCACTATTCATTCGTTCCATCACTTTATCCCTATGTTCATTTTGTCTCCTCATTTCCCCTCCAATTATGTCTTTCAATTGTTCATTCCCTTTCTTTGTTCCATGGTGAACCGGAGAGCCAGCGCACCCGTTTCCTGACCCGATGGCTGAGGAATGGGGAATGTTCCTACCCTATCATCACCTGGCTCTACCCCCGACTCGCTTCCTACTCATCCTTACTACCTTCCCACCGAACTGCCGTCTCCAGCACGTGTTTAATCTCCTCAGGAAAAACAATATTTTCCTTAAATTTCCAAGTGTTCTTTTCTCCCAATACCAATTAATTATACAACTTGTACCTCGGTTCTACAATCCCCTCTCCTCTCCCTCGATGGGAGAGAGGTGATCGCTTAAAAATTAAGATGACCAATTGTTTTATTTTATTTTTTAAGCTTAGCTCGCTCCGACACCAAATGCCATGGTCCAGATGGATTCAAAACTCCCACCCTTGATCAACAAATGTCGATCAAGGTTCAAATTGCACGACATGACAACAATTATCATGATCAACAATTTTGTGTCCCTTGTGAAATTTCGATCAGAGTTCAAATCCTGCACTCCCGCGGGAGTTGGGGGGGGGTTCATATCCCACTCCCGATAAACATTAGTTGATCAGGGTTCGGATCCCACTCCTGACACCAAATGTCATGGGTCAGGTGGTAAGGTTAACCCCCCCCCCCAACTCAATTGTGGTGGACGGACTTGTGGTACAAACGTTAAAACAACCACCAGGACCATGATTATAGTGAAAGCGCAAAACCAAACTCGGCCCAAAACAGCACAACACTGCATCCATTTCGTTTTAAAATCACATTGCACAACTAATCGCTTGCCCAGCTTAGAGTTAAGCACCTCACAATTCCAACACAAGCCCTTAGCGGAGCCTGCATGTAATGAATTGCCACATCATGCCCATGATAACCGAGCCGACTCTTCGCGAAGGAAACATAAACATAGCAAAAAGTTTAGGGAAAGTTTATTTACATATTTATCCAATCATATTCAAAAATCACCTTTTTAACCCAAATTTTCTTTACCACTTGATGTACTTGCTTCACAGATCAATCATTATAAGAGGTATTTGCACTGGCAACGTCTCGTAGTTATTAATTCATGGCAATCGTGAAACAATTCCAATATTCTCATTTGAGTTAACATTATTTTATTCAATATATGCAAGGAATTTTGCCTGCTTGAGTCGATAAAGTCCATATTTGTTACTGAGCGTCTGTACCATCAGCTCAGTTTCCTGATGAAGGGTTACGATCCCAGCAGTAGTTTGGGAAGCAATTTGTCTTCAACATCCATCAACTAATGAAGACAGCACGGTGAGTTTAACGTCCATCCGAGGGATTACGCATACATTAATGAATCGCCCTACCTGCTAAACACCAGGATGACAGTTTATAGCTGGGTTTGATAAAATGTTTAAAGCTGCTTTACAAGCAGCTATGTGGAACGCCTTGTGGAGGACAGACGACTGAAGGAAAATGAACACCGTTTGGGGCCGGGGGGGCGTTACTCCCCCCGCCCCCTAAATCCGCATATGAATTGAATGGAGGGTTTCAGGACCCATAAATCTTCAGGCAGAGTGTTAAAGCAGGCTCTGTAAGCTTTTCTTTTCGTGGTTTGGTGGCTGGCTCATGATGAAGAGCAGAGGGATTTTTGTTGTGCGTGTTCTTAATCCCTTCTGTCTGCTGTTTAAGCATGAATACATATTATGTTCGATACTTAAAATATCCCTCAGATATGTGCACATGTGTCTCGGTGCAGTTTTGACTGGCAATTTTAGTGTGTCTTGAGTCATGAATCACATTTTGCCTTGGGTTGTCTGGATGGTGAGTGTGTTCCGTGTGAGAATTCCTCACTCATGTTGTGGTTAGGCCGTGGGAGTCAGAAAGGATGAAAGCTCGGGCTTTCTCACTGTTTGATAACTTTGCATGCTATTTTGACTTTTAACACTGTACGTTGCATGCATAATAAATGGATGGTCTCCGAAGAGCATACATTTATTTATTATGCTGACCCCAGGTGGACATCGAGTTCTTCCACCACAGTTTGGCGAGCCAGGCAGGAGCACTAACCTCGTAGGGGTGGGGCCGGCCGGGAGTGACAGCTCAAAAGATGGCCTTTATGACCATCTTACCTCAATACGAAAGTTCTGGTGGACAAACAAACAGACAGACAAACAGACACTTGATCGCACTTAGGTTTTGCGTATGCTAACATGACACTGGAACCAGTGCCCTTTCAAGCATCCATTCCTTTCATATATATATATATATACATACATATATATATATATATATATATATATATATATATATATATATATATACATACATATATATATATATATATATATATATATATATATATCTTCTTCTTCTTCTTTCGGCTGCTCCCTTTCGGGGTCGCCACAGCGGATCATCCGTATGATCCGCATAGTGATTTGGCAAAGTTTTACGCCGGATGCCCTTCCTGACGCAACCCTGGTCGCCTCTTACGACACAGGGATATATATATATATATATATATATATATATATATATATATATATATATATATATATATATATATACATATATATTGTTACGTCTGAGGGGGGGGGGTATGCATTCAAAGGGTAATTAGGATGTTTAATTAGGTATGCCATGCTGTTCGAGTTTACCAGGATCTCGATGTAATAAGTAGCAATTCAGTGGTGATAAGTTGTCTAGTAAATGTCCATTTCTTCAAGGGGGAAATGATAATTGTCACGTAATTAGATAGAGATACGGGATAGGGTAAGTGTGTCTGCGTTAACCCCTTTTAGTATTCCCTGGAGGCTTGCCATGACGTCACAGGACATTGCTGCGGATGGCTCCGCCCCGTGATCACGATTGGCGGAAGGCGACGGCGGAGGGCCAATAAACGGCTCGATTGGAAGTGATGAGGACTCGAGGATAAAAAGGCTCTGTTCGGGGAAAAGGCAAAGAGGAAGAAGATCGGGACAGAAAAACCGTTTTGGTGGAGGCTGTTGTGCTGGGAGCGTGCTGTTTGTTGGGCTGATTCGATCCTGGATTTGATCGTGTCTCGTGGCCTTGCTGTGCCTCGTGCCTCACCCTGGTTGGCTCTGGGGTTCTGCTGGCTTGGAGTACGGGGTCGAACGGCGGGCGGACCTGCCTCCCTCTCCTGCTCGCAACTTGGCGCCAGAACTGGTTCCCTGGAGGCTGTGAGCGGACTTGGGCCAGGACCAGGAGGTCGACAGCACCATGGTGTCTCCTGCCCCTGACGAGCGCAACGCCAGCTCGTCCGACGCCAATCCAGGGACTGTTGCGTCTACACCACGGGCCAGCCTGACCACCAGGACCTGCTACGTTTTGTGTGTGTGTGTGTGTGTGTGTGTGTGTGTGTGTGTGTGTGTGTGTGTGTGTGTGTGTGTGTGTGTGTGTGTGTAGCTGGCGCCTTAGAGGGTTTGAGATTGGTATATCCATTGAAATTGTTTGTGTTTTCCCCACGCCCGAACCCACACCACCATCCCATCGAATCGCCCCGGATCCCTCTTCTTGCGAAGTCTTATTATTTCTGGTTAGAGAAATAAACATCATCAACTCAGTGAAAAGCGACTCGTGCCACCTTTCTCGTCCCGTTTGCGGTAGAGCGATTAGAACCGCCATCTTTGGGTTATAAAAAAATAAACCGCCTCCATCGTTTCGGCTCATTCTACGTTAGCGGGACTGTTCAAGTCCCGTGGACGTCACATTGGTGTCAGAAGTGGGATGTTCGAACCCCTCTAAATTATATTCGGTATCGGGAGAATATACCAGAACTGAAATCTCGCCACGGATTGGAATATAAAATTACTACAGAAAAGCGCGGGAAAATTTTGGCGGGATTTTTGAAATTAAATTTAATTGGCGGCAAACGGGACTTCTGCACCATGGCGGATGTGCAGATGTTTGAGGAGGAAGGCCACGTGTCTGGCAGCGAGTCGGGGGAAGAAGGGAGAGATGGGGGTCGGATTGGAACCTCCCCCATTCAGAGCGTGGACCGTGCTTCATTGCCCATAATGGAGCCGGCAGCGCAGGAAACCGGCGCGATGTCGATTCAGACAATGTTGGAACGTTTAATAGGGGACATGACAGCACAAATAGCAAATCAATTCGTGGCACAGAGGGCAGAAATTACGGCACAGAGGGCAGAAATGACAGATCAATTGGGGGTAATGGGGGTACAGTTGGGTGCACGGATTGATTTAATGAGGGATGAATTGGGGGAAAAGATGGAGAAAATGAAAACTGAGATGCAGGAGTGTGTGGATGTTTAATTGGGGGAAAATACAAAGTAAATTCGAGGATAGATTGGAGGAAACAAAGGTAGAAATTACATTGGAGGGGGAAAATATACGAAAAAAATTGGTAGATAAAATTGATGCAACGAACATTCGGGTTGATAAAGTGGATGAAAGCCTGGAACGTCATCGTGCCTGTGTGGATGCTCGTATGCAGCTGCAAGTAGAAGAGTGGGGAGAGCTGAGGAAGCAAGGGATGAATTTGGCGGAGGAGGTAAAAGGATTGGACGCTCGTTTGGACGAACAAGATAAAATTATGAGCCAAGATGAAGTCTTGGATAAAGGCCAGGTAGAGCCGTCTTTTGTTAGTAGAGTGTCCGGGTTGGTTGAGGAGCAGCTACAAACTCGCGACGGAGCCTTGGAGGAGGTTGTGCGGGCCCAGAGGATCCTGCGGGACGAGGTGAATCGGTCCATTCAACGTTTGGAACAGGAGGCAAAATTGACCCATGAGACCCTCACCACAAAACATCTTTGGCCACAGTGGGCTCCGAAATTGGATACGCAGCCACAAGGGTGTTTGATCCCTGGGCTGGATTCGGACAAGGGAGAAACTGAGAAGCGGGCCACCGTAAAAGTGATCCCCCCTGGTAAATTTTGACGGGTCAGGGAGCCTTGAAGCTTTTCTGACGCAATTTGAGTGTATTTCCCGACTAAACGGGTGGAATGAGCGGGAACGTACAGGGAATTTGGTGGCAACGTTGCAGGGACCAGCCGCAGATGTGTTAAACGTGATTGCGGAGGGATGTTGACCAGCTCCCACATTTGCGAGGCGTTGAGCCGTCGGTTTGGGTTCGCGGCAAACTGTGATCTGGTGCGGGCCCAGCTCCAGCACCGCAGATTAAAGCCGGGTGAGACAGTGCAGGAGCTGGCACAGGACATTTACCAATCAGTTAGGATCGCGTATCGGGACCTTACAGTGGAAGCATGGGACAGACTGGCACTCGAGAAATTTTTAGCTGCTCTTCCTGACCCTGAGGTCCGAGCACTAGTGGAGTTACAGGATCCACCCACCGTTCACCGAGCGGCTGAGTGCGCAGCCAGGCTGGCCTCGTGGAGTCGGCCGGGTCGGGTGCCAGAGAGGCCATCGGTGACGATCCGACAGGCGGAGATTCGGGATCAGGGAGAGGGGCTGGGAGAAATTGGCATTACCCAAATGTTACAGGAAATTTGCCAGAAACTGTCAAGTTTGATAAGGGGTAATTCGGTAGTTGGTGCGCCAAAGCAGCGGGGTCCAGCCCAGCCAATATAGCAATTAGATTATGGCCGAGGGGGTCCGGAACCGGAAGAGACATTACATCGATACCCACGGGGGCCTTTTATGGGGAGTTGTTTCCGGTGCGGGCAAAGAGGACACATGCAACGATATTGCCGGTACCCGGCGATGGAGAGACCCTCCAATAGACTTTCAAGCCCGGAGAGGATGAATCCTCCTGCTGAACCGCCAGGTCTATCTGAGATGCCCTTTCCTGGGTCGAGTCCGGAGATCACTGTCGGGGGTCGGGGAGACTAGATCGGGTTGAGCATTTCGGTCCATGCTCGGCTGGTGAGATTGTGGCAAAGTGCCTCCTTTTGTGAAAAAAAATGAATTGTGGGAAAATTGGCATGGGTTTGTAAGTTCTGTTGGGTTTTAGAGTGACAATAGGGACAGTGGGTAATTGGTAACAAAGCGGGCACAAGTGGCTGTCCAATGGCTGGTGCGTGGATCGGGTGAGGAAAAGTGCTGTGTGAGTTGTTTCAAGTTAAGAAGTGAAATGTATGGTGCACACGTTGATTTTTTGTTGGACATGGTGTGGTGGCAGGGAAGGTCATGGTCGGTGAAGTGTTAGAAATGCAGGTGTCACATGTAAAGCCGATGGGATGGGGGAAGTCATGTGGGTTTTGTGGGTGGGGATGATGTGCTTGTCCACAGGGATTGCTGAAGCTCACGGTGAGCAGGAATTGCGACCCCCTTCAAGGAGAATCACCCCTGGTGGCTAACGGTGACAGTGTCTGGAGGCAACTGGGAGAGGGTCTGGTTGGGCGACCAAGGCGGGTAGGACCTTGGCGACCCAGGAAGGCCAGAGGAGCCAGTGAGACCCCTTCCAGTGTGTTGTATGGGGTTAGAGCTGATGGCTACCAGGGGGGTGGGAATCAAAGGGAGCGGGGCGGAGAAACGTCCGGGTTGGACTAAAGCTTACCTGTGGGCATGGTTGCACCTGAGATGCACCCATCATCTTGTGGGAACCCACCCAACGGCCATGACGGGATTCAGCCTGCATCATTAAATTGGGGACCATGACCTAGAAATGTGATGATGACCATGGTGTGAGTGTTGTGAAGATGTGCGAGTCCCACTCGATCCCGCACAACTTGACATGTGCAGCAAGGGCATGAGGTCCGCATAATTTTGGGGCAAGCAAATTTGAAAATTGGCTCCCCAGGTAACGCTGGGTCTATTAGCATCCACTGGGGGACGCGGTCAAGTGTAAATATCCCGTGAATAGTGTCGTTAAGGCTTAGAGTAGGAATGTAAAGTATAAGTGTTGCGTTTTTTGTTTTTTTTGTGGAACCTTTGGTTTCCCCTCCACAGATCACTGGAAGAGTGTTGGGCAAGAGCGATGATCCAGAGGATGGAGTGCAACTTCGCTCAGTGCTCTCATGTGATAAAAAAAAAATGAATGATTGTTTAGGCGAGGATAAGGCCATAAGGGGGTAGTACATTAAGCAGGATAGGTAAGTTAGCTGCGGCTCGCTGCCCATTGCCCCTCCTACTTTATTTCGTTAGGTTAATTAGGTGCGAGTCAGTAAGTGTTAAGGCTGGTACGGTAGCGCCTGTGATATACCTTGCAGGAGCTGCGGTACCAGAGGAGGGGGCAGTGTTACGTCTGAGGAGGGGGGGTATGCATTCAAAGGGTAATTAGGATGTTTAATTAGGTATGCCATGCTGTTCGAGTTTACCAGGATCTCGATGTAATAAGTAGCAATTCAGTGGTGATAAGTTGTCTAGTAAATGTCCATTTCTTCAAGGGGGAAATGATAGTCACGTAATTAGATAGGGATACGGGATAGGGTAAGTGTGTCTGCGTAAACCCCTTTTAGTATTCCCTGGAGGCTTGCCGTGACGTCACAGGACAGTGCTGCGGATGGCTCCGCCCCGGGATCACGATTGGCGGAAGGCGACGGCGGAGGGCCAATAAACGGCTCGATTGGAAGTGACGAGGACTCGAGGATAAAACGGCTCTGTTCGGGGAAAAGCCAAAGAGGAAGAAGATCGGGAGAGAAAAACCGTTTTGGTGGAGGCTGTTGTGCTGGGAGTGTGCTGTTTGTTGGGCTGATTCGATCCTGGATTTGATCATGTCTCATGGCCTTGCTGTGCCTCGTGCCTCACCTTGGTTGGCTCTGGGGTTCTGCTGGCTCGGAGTACGGGGTCGAACAGCGGGCGGACCTGCCTCCCTCTCCTGCTCGCAACTTGGCGCCAGAACTGGTTCCCTGGCGGCTGTGAGCGGACTTGGGCCAGGACCAGGAGGTCGACAGCACCACGGTGTCTCCTGCCCCTGACGAGCGCAACGCCAGCTCGTCCGACGCCAATCCAGGGACTGTTGCATCTACACCACGAGCCAGCCTGACCACCAGGACCAGCTACGTTTTGTGTGTGTGTGTGTGTGTGTGTGTGTGTGTGTGTGTGTGTGTGTGTGTGTGTGTGTGTGTGTGTGTGTGTGTGTACCTGGCGCCTTAGAGGGTTTGAGATTGGTATATCCATTGAAATTGTTTGTGTTTTCCCCACGCCCGAACCCACACCACCATCCCGTCGAATCGCCCCGGATCCCTCTTCTTGCGAAGTCTTATTATTTCTGGTTAGAGAAATAAACATCATTAACTCAGTGAAAAGTGACTCGTGCCACCTTTCTCCTCCCGTTTGCGGTAGAGCGATTATAACCGCCATCTTTGGGTTATAAAAAAAATAAACCGCCTCCATTGTTTCGGCTCATTCTACGTTAGCGGGACTGTTCAAGTCCCGTGGACGTCACAATACACACACACACACACACACACACACACACACACACACAGGGTGTCCCAAAAGTTACCTCGGGATTTAGAAATTAAATAACATTTGTTTTTTAATAATTTGTTTTTCTTTTCTTTTCAGAATTTAGATTAACATTTGGAAATTACCCATGGAAAAATTCACAACTTAAGGCCCTGTCACACCTTGACTATTTAGCCAGCGTATGCTGACGTATGAAAAATTTGTCTAAAACGCTGGCACACGTCCAATAGGTTATGGGTAAGTTTTGTATACGTTAAGAGCACGCTGGCATACGTCGGAGTACGCTGGCATACGTCATAGTATGCCGAGCTCATCGACAAATTTTAACACGCTTGAAATTTTTTGACGTATGCCAGCGTATGACTCACACGTTCCGCATACGCTGGCCATAAGTTGAAGGCACGTTACGCGATCGTTGACACATGTTACTTGTAAGTTACTCATAAAGTCGAAACACGTCGAGGTAATGTTTAGCATCAGTGTTCCAGACTCCCTGGTTTTTATTTTCTTCTTCGGTATGACAGTGATGTTGACGCTTTGATTTCTAGTGCGGTTATAATATAATATAATTAATAGGCTGCCGCTCAACGATTCAAATCATACCACACCAGAAATCGAAGTGTCAACATCACCGTCATGCCGAAGAAAATAATAACAATAATGATAAAAAAAAACCAGGGAGTCTGGAATACTGACGCTAAACATGACCTCGACGAGTTTCGACTTGTGAGTAACTTACAAGTAGCGTGTGTCAAATTGTGTCAACGATCGCGTAACGTGCCTACAACTTATGGCCAGCGTATGCAGAACGTGTGTCATATGCTGGCATATGTCAAAAAATTTTAAACATGCTGAAAATTTGTCGACGTGCTCGGCGTAAGACGACGTATGCCAGCGTGCTCTTAACGTATACAAAACTTACCCATAACATATTCGACGTGTGCCAGCGTATTCGGCAAATTTTTCATACATCGGCATATGCTGGCTAAAACTTCAAGGTGTGACAGCGGCTTGACACTTCGATGTCTAGTGCGGTTATGATTTGAATCGTCGAGCCGCAGCCTTTTAATAGGCTACGCCACGTGATCGTCGGCGATACGCTGCCGCGTGCTATGCATAAGTTAGACTATCGTGGGGCATAGGTTGTGAACGCCGACAACACGCTCAGCATTCGTTGATACAAGTTATCAATATGTTATCGAAACGTTCTGTGTACGTTACAAATACGTTATGCATACGTCCAACTCGCTATGAATACGTCCAAAACTGGAAAAAAAAACATCAATAGTTCAGCGTACGCCAGCGTTTTACATACATTTTGATACCTTGCCATACGCTGGCTAAAACGTCAAGGTGTGACAGGGCCTTTAACAAAGAACCAAAATCGTGGAATTATATTTTAAATTTCATTGATCAATTATTCTCACCCAAAGAACATGGACACCGAATAATTTCGCGAAATTCAGAAATTTCTTGGCCATCACGTTCTCCTGATTTGATGCCTCCCGATTATTTTCTTTGGGGTTACCTAAAGGAGTGTGTATGTACATCAATAAGCCCCATACAATTCAGCAGCTCAAGGACAACATCTGTGCAGAAATTCGAGGGCTGCAGCCAGTTATTGTCCACCGTTATGGAAAATGCTGTCGAAAGAGCCCGTCTTAGCGAAGCCAAAAATGGAGGACATCTCAGCTGCATCATTTTTCATAAATAAAGCAAATTTATCTCCATTTTGTAAATTTTCGTTTGGTATTAAAAATAATCATAAAATATTAAAAAACAGAAATGTTATTTAATTTCTAAATTCCTAGGTGACCTTTTGGACACCCCGTTTACAGTATTTATGATTGACGTACATACATACATTCATATAGCTTCATTGCTGTGACATCATTTTTTTTAAGAGGGAAAATAGGGAGGAAAAAAATGTTTGGATGATCTTTCTTAATTTTTGAAGAAGGTCTTTATGTGAGTTCAGTACTATATTAGGGAAAACGACTTGCAATTTTTTTTTTCACTACTGCACTTTACCTCCTTCATGAAAGCAAGGCAAATACAGCACCCCCACCTTCAAAAAAATTAATATGTGGATCATGCCTTACATGAAAAGAAAAAATAAAGGGAAAACATTTTGAAAGAACAATTATCACCTTACTTTTTGCCTCCATTGCTTCCAAAGGTTCATGTTTAAGCTGGTCATTGTTCAAGTCTGCAAAACATAAAAAATAAATTCAAAGGCATGGAAAACTACATTCTCCAACCCCATCCCCCAAAAGCACAACACATGACAGCAGCTTCCATTGTTCAACAGTGTTCAATTCTTATGGAAAAGCTTATGCAAACAGTACATCTCAGACAAGAGCATCAGACATCACTGCTCATACGGCAAGGTGAACAAGACAAACAGTGACTTTGATCATGGGCTCTATTCATCCCAACCCCTCATTCCTCACACACAGAGAAAAGAAATTATGCTTCTGAGCCGTGTATGCACAACAATCACGAGGCAATTATTTATCCCTTTAATACCTTGTTGTAGTCGTATACAAATCCAATACATGTATGCACAATAAAGGGCTATACCATGTCCACAAAATATAAAATTTGACTGTTGAACCTTTCCATTAAAAAAAATAAAAATAAAGGGACATACAAGTAAAATACTAACGATTAATATTGTATCATTTCAAGGCGCAAGGAGATAATTTTAAAATCAAACAATGTAAAAAACCTGCACCCACAATTTTCAGCTTATTGAATTGTTCGTTGAAACCAGCCTGCTGGGATAGGTACGATTCCACATACATGTAAGCCAGGCATGGCTGCACTCGACATACATGGGTTTATTCTAAAGTGAAGGTACTGCTTCCATTGGCTTGCTATTCATTAACATTTAGCCAAAATGCTGTAATAAAAGAAAAGGGGAAAAAAATGTTGGCACAACTATGAAAGACAAATTTATCTGTCCTATTACACGGCCTCATAGCCTCAGGACTCTTACGTATTGACTTATACATTGTGTGCATGCTAATACAAGTTGCTTGTCAACTCTAGAGTCTAGACTCGTCCGATAAATTCGTCATCCGTCCGATAAATCTGACGTGCTGTAGCTTTCTTTTATTCATTGTTTTCTACTGGTGCTACATGACGGCAGTAGGAATAAAATAAATAAAAATGCAACAGAACGTCAGATTTATCGGACTGCTCGAGACAATTGTATCGCAAGGTGTGTTCTGCAAAAAAGTTTTCATTGTATCCGGACAGCGAAATTGCTTCGTTTTATGCGCGGAGAGATACGGCCGATGAAATGGGCTGGCCTTGCTTGTGATTAATTCGCCGCGAAGCAAGATGTCTGCTGTGCTGCGCTGTTCACGTCACCTCACTGAAATATTTCTGATATTGAGCAGTATTCAAATCGAATGTACATTAATGAATTACGAATAGGATTTAGTCGAACCAGTTGTTATTTCCGAGTCGTCCTTCGATGTCCTCCCGATCATCATGAAATCCAGGAATTTCATCGCCATTTTTCTCTGCTTGTCCTGCTTCGGGCTCGATCTGGTAAGGCCGTATTTCATTTCCAGTTGCCTGAACTTGACCTCCCGCGACTATGTTATTCGACAATTCTCCATGTGATTCAGACCAAAATCCTTCATTTCTCTCACAATCACTGTCGTTACCAGACAAATGAAAGTCCATGCCATTCATTATTCAAAATCAAATGTTCGATTTTTTTAAAGCAGAAATGAACGAAGCGATTGAGTCGACCAATCAAATGTGGAAACACACAGGAAGACAATACAATTACATAGACCACCAATCCGAGTAATTAACGTGCAGCCTTTGACATGCTGTACGTGACGTCATGTTGGTAACGCCCCTTTCAAGAAAATTTTTAGGGGCGTTCCCGAAGACGTTTGTTTTTTTAATTTTACATTTTACAGAATGAGTTTTGTGAAAAAAAACTGTCAGATCTGAAATCATGATGAAAAACTCCTATAGGACATATATAAATGAAATTTATGTCCTTTGGCATGTCAGGGGACCTTTAAAAAAAAAAAATTTTGATTAAGGTTGTCACTTATAGTTGATTTGTTGTGTATACTTTGGCATTTCTTCCCACCCCAGGAGTTAGGAGTGAAGAACCAAGAGTTTTGCAAATATTTTAATTGTTGTGTTTAAGGGGTGTAGAAGGTTAAGGAGAATAGGTAAGTTAGCTCCGGCTCGCTTCGCACAGCCCCTCCTAATTTATTTTATAGGCTAATTAGGAGTGTCGGTTAGTGGTAAGGCTGGAATGGTAACACCTGCATTGAACCTTGCAGGAGCTACATTTCTGGGGAGGGGGCTGTGTTGCAGTAGTGGGGGTAGATGGAGGAATTTCATAGCAAAGTTAGGATTGTAGAGAATTGCTTGGTCCGTGGAAGTGTAGGAGACATCTTGACGTAAATTAAGTTGGGAAACTGTGAGCTTAAGTGTGTTACTGGTCACCACATTGGGGGGGTGGCAGGGGGGGTGGTGCCATGTGAATGGGATTAAGGCCAATTTCCCCCAGTATATAATTGCCCCCTGTGACTTTTTCCTCTGTTTTTTTATTTCAAGACCAGCGACAAAAATGGGATCACGTTCTTTAAACAGCGAAAACCGAGCTGTACATCCAAGCAAGCAGAAAGCCCCACCTCCAGGGGTGACAGCGAGCGAGGCCACGCCCCCAGAATGGATAATTAATGGACCATCAATTAAACCATGTGAACTATCAATTATTCCTCAAAAACTTGTACAGCCATGGCTTGGGGAACATTTGTGTGATGTTTCCTCTTGATCTGTCCAGCCGTTCGAGATTTTTTTTTATAGGTTTTCGGGTATATCCAATATGGCTGCCAAACCATGTGACCTACGTTGTCATATATGTGAACCTTTTGTTCCTCATGGATAGGCATTCATACAGTGTAAAGTTTTGCCTCGATCTATTCAGCTACTTCAGAGAAGATTTTTGAAGGTTTTTTTTGTTTTTAACAATACGGCTGCCGAATCACGTGACCCAAGACGTCATGATTTTTTTCTGTGGACCATTTTATCCCAAGATGACCCGCAAAAGTTTTCATACTTATCGGATGTAGTGTTTTACATATGCAATTGTGATGTCATAATGATGGCACCTATGACGTCCAAAAAACAAATAAAACAAGTGGTGCCAGGCACAACAAATCCCACCCATTTAAGGCATAAAGTTATTTTTGGGATCAAATTTAAATTTGATACATCCTTAACCTGAATGTCGATTACAAGGAATAGAATAAGGAATATTTTAGTCTTAGTTTGAAGTCAATTAAACAATTTTTGACGAAGTTATGACCGAAAAATGATTTTGACCTTTCAAGGCCACGTAAGGTCAAAGGTCATGGCGTCAAATGAAAGCCAATAAAGGACTTGATATATGTCTTCCATAGTAAACAAGTATATTCCTAACCTTTTTTGATTTATAATGGAAAATATGTAATTTTGACCGATGACCATGACCCCCAAAACTTCGGACCCTACCGATCTTCACAAATATGCATTTTCACTATAGGAATGGGAAGGATTATAAGTGACAAATAGAATCTTCTTCTTCCTCTTTCGGCTTGCTCCCGCTAGGGGTCGCCACAGCGGACCAACTGTCTCCATTTTGCTCTATCCTCCACATCTTCCATTGACACTCCAACCACCCGCATATCTGCCCTCACCGCATCCATGAACCTCGTCTTTGGCCTTCCTCTTCTCCTCCTGCCTGGCGGCTCCATCTTCAACATCCTTCTCCCGATATACTCCGTTTCCCTCCTGTGCACATGTCCAAACCATCTCAATCTCGCCTCTCTCACTTTGTCTCCAAACCGTCCTACCTGCGCTGTCCCTCTAATACACTCATTTCTTATCCTATCCATCCTCGTCACTCCCAACGAGAATCGCAGCATCTTTAACTCTGCCACCTCCAGCTCTGCTTCCTGTCTTTTTGTTAGCGCCACCGCCTCCAAACCATACAACATAGCTGGTCTCACTACCGTCTTGTATACTTTCCCCTTCACTCTTGCAGCTACCCTTCTGTCACAAATCACTCCTGCAACTCTTCTCCACCCACTCCATCCTGCCTGCACTCTCTTTTTCACTTCTCTCCCACACTCTCCGTTACTTTGGACAGTTGATCCCAAGTATTTAAACCAATGCACCTTCCCCACCTCAACTCCTTGCAACTGCACCATACCACCACCCTCCCTCTCATTTACGCACATGTACTCCGTCTTACTCCTACTGACTAACATTCCCCTTCTCTCCAGTGCGTACCTCCACCTCTCAAGGCTCGATTCAGCCTGCTCCCTACTCTCCCTACAGATCATGATGTCATCCGCGAACATCATGGTCCATGGAGACTCCAGTCTGATCTCGTCCGTCAACCTGTCCATCACCATTGCAAACAGGAAAGGGCTCAGAGTCGATCCTTGGTGCAATCCCACTTTAACCTTAAACCGGTCCGTCATTCCTACCGCACACCTCACCGCTGTCACACTGTCCTCATACATATCCTGCACGATCCTCACATACTTCTCCACCACTCCCGACTTCCTCATACAATGCCACAACTCCTCTCTTGGCACCCTATCATAAGCTTTCTCTAAATCCACAAACACACAATGTAACTCTTTCTGGCCTTCCCTATACTTCTCCATCAACATTCTCAAAGCAAACATCGCATCAGTGGTGCTCTTTCCTGGCATAAACCCATATTGCTGCTCACAGATCATCACCTCTCCTCTCAACCGAGCTTCCACTACTCTTTCCCACAACTTCATGGTGTGGCTTAACAACTTTATCCCTCTGTAATTTCCACAGCTCTGCACATCACCCTTATTCTTGAAAATCGGAATCAGTACACTTAATCTCCACTCCTCCGGCATCCTCTCACTTTCCAAGACTTTATTAAACAATCTGGTTAACAACCCCACTGCCATCTCTCCTAAGCACTTCCATGCCTCCACTGGTATACCATCTGGGCCAACCGCCTTTCCACTTTTCATCTTCTTCATAGCAGTCCTCACTTCATCCTTACTGATCCACCCCACTTCCAGATTCACTATCTCCACCTCTTCCAACCTTCTCTCTCTCTCATTTTCTTCATTCATCAGCTCCTCAAAGTACTCCATCCACCTTCTCAACACACTCTCCTCACTCGTCAGCACATTCCCATTTGCGTCCTTTATCACCCGAACCTGCAGCACATCCTTCCCAGCTCGGTCCCTCTGTCTTGACAATCGGTATAAATCCTTTTCCCCTTCTTTTGTATCCAACTTCTCATACAGCTCGTCATATGCCTTTTCCTTGGCCTTTGCCACCTCTCTTTTTGCTTTTCGACGCCACTCCTTGTACTCCTGCCGACTTTCTTCATCTCTCTGACTATCCCACTTCTTTTTAGCCAACCCCTTCTTCCTTATACTTTCCTGTACTTCCTCATTCCACCACCAAGTCTCCTTATCTTCCTTCCTCTGTCCAGATGTCACACCAAGTACCTTCCTAGCTATCTCCCTGACAACTTCTGCTGTCGTTGCCCAATCATCCCACCCATCTTTACCACCATCCAACGCCTGTCTCACCTCCTCCCTAAATTTCACGCAACAGTCTTCCTCCTTCAGCTTCCACCTCTGGTCCTTGGTTCAGCCCTCACTCTCTTCCTCAACCTCACCTCTAAAGTCATCCTACAGACCACCAATCGATGCTGTCGAGCTACACTCTCCCCTGCCACAACCTTACAGTCACTAATCTCTTTCAGGTTGCATCTCCTACTTAAGATGTAATCCACCTGTGTGCACTTTCCTCCACTCTTGTATGTCACCCTGTGTTCCTCCTTCTTCTTGAAATACGTGTTTACCACTGCCATTTCCATTCTTTTTGCAAACTCTACCACCATTTGCCCTTCCACATTTCTCTTGTTGAGACCGTACCTCCCCATCACCTCCTCATCCTCTTTATTCCCTTCCCCAACATGCCGATTGAAATCTGCTCCAATCACCACTCTTTCATCCTTGGATACACTCTCCACCACTTCATCTAACTCACTCCAGAAATCTTCTTTATATTCCATCTCACACCCCATATGTGGGGCATATGCACTGATGACATTCATCATCACCCCTTCAATTTCCAACTTCACACTTATCACTCGGTCAGACACCCTCCTCACCTCCAATACCCTCTTGACATGATCTTCCTTCAGGATTATCCCGACACCATTTCTCCTCCCATCCACACCATGGTAGAACAGTTTGAAACCACCTCCAATGCTCCTCGCCTTACTCCCCATCCACTTGGTCTCTTGTACACACAGTATGTCCACCTTTCTTCTCTCCATCATATCAGCCAACTCTCGCCCTTTGCCAGTCATCGTCCCAACATTCAGAGTTCCAACTCTCACCTCCACACTTCTACCCTTCCCCCTCTCCCACTGCCTCCGGACTCGCCTTCCCCGTCTCCTTCTCCTCCTTCGCCCAGCAGTAGCACAATTTCCACTGGTACCCTGCTGACCACCGGTACCGGTGGCGGTCGTTGGTAACCCGGGCCTCGACCGATCCGGTATGGAAATTCGTTTTGTTGTCCGCATAATGTCACTTTTGTCACTGCCTAAGTGACAAATAGAATAAGGTTCGCTATAAGCTTAGTTTGAAGTAAATCAGATCATTTTTGACGAAGTTATGAGCGAAAAACGATTTTGATATTTTCGTGACCTTGACCTTGACCTTTGATCCAATTGGACCCAAAAGTTAATGGGGTCATCCATGGTTCATTGCCCACCTGTGGATTAAATTTGATAGTGTTTGCTAAGGCCGTTTTGCCGTAAAGTTGCTAACAGACAGACAAACAAACAGACAAATGAATCACTCATGGAGTGAGGAAGTTGTCGAAGTTGTTTGAAAATTTATTATAACTTCATTGCAGCCACACGGATACAGCACAAGAAACAGCATTTACAGTTCAGTCAGTTGCCATCATGAACAACATTCGAATGTGGAATGTGATGTCAATGGTTTAAGTCAAAAACTCCATCATCACCTCCACCTCCTCCGCATAAAAACAAGCAAAATTCTTACTGAAAACGGAAAATTGACACACCTGTGTGATGGTAACGTCATAATGGATTGGTACGATGTGGAGGGCCTTTCATTGTTAATAAAACTGGCCTGCACTGCAAAATAATACATCACGTTTGCAGAATAGTGCCATTGGCACCTGAGCGCGATAGACGAATTTTCGGTGTCAGGCGAACTATTGAACCGGAACAGTCACAACGAAGGCCTGGATATCTTATGAAAGAGTAATATCTGAACTACATTCTCACCTAGTTTGAGCCACATATCACAAAAATTGATGGAGATACGCGCTTTCAAAAATGGCCAAATTACGACACATTTTTGCTGATGGGATCCAGAATACAAACCGGAAGTTGATCAAATTACGTCAGCTAATGGCCAACCGTATGTTTTACATTCCCTAAAAGTTTGAGCGAAAAATATAAAACTTTCGAATTTAAAGAATTTTTTTTGTCATGTAAATGGGCTTTTCAATGCAAATTTCAAACATTTTGTGACGTCACAATCTGGATCCGATCCGGTTGAAACATGGCAGGGTGAAAGATATTATGACCCTACATAAGCACATTAAATATCTAAGCAATTGAACAAGAAATGGCGGAGAAATTATTTTTTGAAATTTCGTCCCATGTAAATGATTGGGATTTTTTGAAACTTTGTGAATTTTTCGTGACGTCATCATTTGATCCAGGTTCACCAAATTTATAGGTTCAGTCCTTGGGTGATTATCTTTTCGTGGACATATACACAAGGACCGCTGAGAAAAATTGATGCACAGACAGACAAACACAAACAAACAAACAAACTCAACTGTACAAAGTGACAGAAGTTGTCTTCTACAACTAAACAAACCGGACGATTACAATATCCTGCTCCCTCCCTCAGGGGGGCGGGATAATCAATAAATCACATTCCCCATGAGTACTTGCAGTGCGTCAAGTTTCATTTTTTTTCCATGGAGCGGTTTCAGAGATACAGAGGTTCAAAGTTTTATTTTTTCCAATATGGTTACCACACCACGTGACCCACGACGTCATAATCATCAATAAAACAAGCATTCTGCACCACGTGACCCATGATGTCATAATCATCAATAAAACAACCGTTCTGCACAAGTCGTCGCACCAATGGTGAAAATTTTTATCTCAATCCGACAAGCGGTTGCGGAGAAAAAAAAACGCCAAAGTTCTGTGCAGAAAAAACCAACCAAACGACAGACATTTCCAGGATAACTTCTGTAATGTCCGAGGTGCAGCGGAACATGGAGAGTGAGAGCGTAACAGTAACTCCGCTTTATTGTGTGCCCGGATGTACATTACTGCCACCCCAAGCGGGCGAGTCATGATATATGACACCCAACCACGTGATACAGCACCCTCCTCCCCTCGTAAAATGACAATTCCAATGATGAAATGACAATTATAACATGACCAAACGAAACCAATCAACATTCAAAATCCTCAAAGTACTGCGGCCGTTTTCTGACCCGCCTTGGGCGGGCAGCGCCGCCAGATGGTCCAGGCTCAGACGCCTCCCGGCTAGGTCGAGGTGACACCCTCGCCGGACTTGCCCCATCCGCAACAACTGCCCCCGGCCGACAAGCTTGTTCATCGTCCTCGGGCAGGACTGAATCAGGTGAACACCCCGCGGGCGTCGACACGTCTGGCCTTTGCGATACAACGTCTGGCCACGGCGACATCATAGGTGGGGGCCCCATGTCGCTCGGCACGGGGGGGGGGGTGACGCTGAACAGCGATCATGCATTTGGTCCACGTGCCGCTTCCACACCTCCCCACCATCAGTCCGCACCATGCAATTTGCCGGCCCCAGTACCACAGAGACCACAGCCGGCACCCATTTGGAATCGTGGAAATAATCACGTACCATTACCCGCTGTCCCACATCAAAACCGCGCAGCAGCGTCGGGCATGACACTGCCCCACTTACCGGCCCCCCAGGTCGCAGCAAATCCAGTCTGGACCACAATGCCCGTCCATAGAGACGAATGGCAGGAGAATCGCCGTGGCAGGATGAATAGCGTTCCAGTATTGGAGCAAAAAGACATCGACCACAGTCTGCACAGGTGCAACACCCCACCCCCCCCCTACGCAAAGCCCGTTTCGACACTTTATCAAATGCTTCCGCCTGTCCGTTCATGGCAGGATAGGATGATACGGTGCGGACCTCAGATGTCGAATACCATTTTAACGCATAAACTCATCAAATGTACCTGCGATGAACTGCGGACCATTTATCAGAGACCAGAATCTCGGGTATTCCTTTATTAGCAAAGATCGTCCGCAGTTTTTCTACCGTAATGTTTGCCGATGTATGCTGCATTACTACAACCTCCGGCCATTTAGAGAACGCATCGATCACAATCAAAAACATTTTGCCATTAACCGGTCCCGCAAAATCCACATGGACCCTCTGCCAGGCCCTCCTGGGGTCGGCCATAGTCCCGAAGCTCGACGCGGGTTATCAGCATCTGTTTGACACGTGGCGCAATGCCTAACCATCCGCTCAATGTCTTTATCCAACCCCGGCCACCACAACAGGCTACGAGCACGACTCTTGGTCTTCACGACGCCAAGGTGACTGACATGTAGTTCTTCCAAACACTGCTGCCTGAACTTCAGTGGAATCACCGCCCTCATTCCCCACATAACGCACCGTTGGACCAACGACAGCTCCCATGCGTGCGACGGGAAAGGTTGAAATGCTGGTGTTGAAGGTAGATTGCTCCAATTCCCCGTAGAAATCACCTGAACGACATGGGCGAGCACTGGATCATGAGCCGATTCCACCGCGACCTGTTTGGCCGTGATCGGCCCGCTTTGGACCTGGCTCAGAGCAAACACATCAACCCGGTCGGCTGATTCAGACGAAGCTGGACCCTCCGCGCAAGGCAAGCGCGAGAGCCCGTCGCAGTTAGCATACTTCTCGGTGCTTCGGAACTGAATATCGTAGCTGGAGGCAGCAAGAAATAGACACCACCGCTGTATTCGCGTGGACGGCACCACCGGTGCCCCGCGTTCGGGTCTTAGGATGAATTAAAGTGGTTTGTGATCCGTCTGCAAAGTGAAATGGCGCCCCAGCAAGTATTGATGAAAACTCTGCACACCCCAGACGAGGCTGAGAGCCTCGCGCTCGATCTGGGCATATTCCCGCTGTGCTGTGGATAGGGTCCGGGATGCAAAACAAACAGGCCGCTCAGAACCATCGTCCATCCTGTGGGAGAGCACTGCCCCGATGTCATATGCAGAGCTGTCGCATGCCAATAAAAGCGGATGTGCAGGCTCGTAGTGCACGAGGACCGTATCCCTCTGTGAGCAGCCGCTTGACGCGGTCGAACGACGCCTGGTGTGCAGGCCCCCAGGCCCAGCGCTCGTCCTTCCTGAGCAACCGCGTTAACGGTGCAAGCTGCGAGCTGAGCCCGCGCACGAATCTTTGGTAATACTGCGACATACCAATGAATAAGCGCAGCTGCGTCTTGTCGCGAGGCGGTGGCATGTGCTGAATTGCCTCCACCTTCGAACAGCCCCTCCGGTGTGATGATGTACCTGAGGTATTCCAAGCGCTGCTTGAAGAACGCGCACTTGTCCCTGTTCAAGCGCAGGCTGCACGCTTCCAGCTTCGTCAGCACTTGGGCAATGTTCGGAAGGCTCTCGTCCGCCGTTTTCCCCACAATGAGCACATCTTCCAGGTAGGTTTGAGCGGGCAGGCCAATGCAAACCTGATCCATGGCTTTCTGCCACAAGGCCAGGGCCGAAGCAATCCCAAAACAGAGTCGGGTATATCGATAGAGTCCTTGACACGTGTTGATTGTCAAAAGGTCGCTACTCCCGTGATCCATCGCCAGGTGAAAATATGCATCACGCAGGTCAAGCTTTGTGAAGTATTGACTCCACGCCAATCGTGCATATATCTCATCGACTGACGGCAGTGATACTGCTCCACACTCAGCCCGGGGTTAACCATGGACTTGAAGTCCCCGCACAATCGGACGTCTCCATTCTGTTTCAGCACCGTGACGACCGGGCTGGCCCAATCTGAGTACGACACCCGTTCGATCACTCCACAGGCCTCCATCCTATCCAGTTCACCCTTGACCTTGTCCCGCAGGGCATACGGCACCGGTCGTGGTTTACAAAAACGAGGAACCACCCCCTCCTTCAGGAAGAGCTTTGCCTGCACGTCCTTGAGTTTCCCAAGGTCGTCGCAAAACAAACCTTGATGTCTTTGAAGAATCTTCTCCAACTGATCCTCCCACCGGCTCGGCACGGGTTGCACAAGGTGAACGGCGGCCCAATCCAGCCTGATGCGGGTCAGCCAGTCCCGGCCAAGGAGAGACGGCCCACTCCCCCGCACGACGTACAACGGAAGCGTGGCGACCTGGCCTTGGTAGCCCACAGACACGTCTGCCATCCCGACTGGCGTTATTTTCTCGCGGGTGTACGTGAACAGTGTGAGGTTTGACCTGATAAGCTTCAGGCCATTGAGTCTACGCGCGGTGTGTTCGCCGATGATCGACACAGCCGCTCCCGTATCAACCTGAAACGTGATCGGCGTTTTATTCACTTCGATTTCCACCGTCATCGGGCGTGCCGCCGCAGGACCAATTGAAAACAGACTCATCATCGGCTGCAGGTTCCGCCCCGCACATTGCCGTCCATTACCTTAATGGTGGCCAAAGCCCCTCGGCACACATGCTTCAGATGACCCACCTTGCGACAATGTAAACACACAGTGTTTTTAAACGGGTACATACACCGCAGGTGTCGACCTCCGCATCCCAAACACGTCCACGGGGTCACCTCGCCACTCGTGCGGTCGTGTTGCGACGTCTGGCCCCGGCCCGCACCGAAGGTCAAGCGTGCGTCCCGGGGCGCTCGCGACACCGCGTGGACCCCCGGGCCATCTGGCATGCTGTGGCCGGCGATGGGCCGAACATCTCCGAGAGTCTGCTCGACAGCTGTAGCAGTGTCGACCGCCGAGTTGAATGTAATGGCTTCACCCTTCAGCCGTAGAATCGCCGAAACCATTTTTGCATCTTGTAAACCGGAAATAAATCGATCTTTGAGTCGAGCCGGACGCTCCTCCACCGTGAACTTGCAGCCACGGACAAATGCTTCACTCGCTCTACGAAATCCGCGACGCGCTCCCCCGTACCTTTCACGAGGTGATCGAACTGGTATCGAGCTTGCTGTAATGACTTTTCCGGCGCCATGTGTACTTTCATCTTCTGCACAATGTCCTGAAACGACAGCGTGTCCCCACTGGGCTTGTCCGGCGCCACCAAATCACAGTAGTCGATAATGTTCCGTCGATAGTGAGGCGAGCAAGATCAACTTTTGCTTGCTCTCGTCGTCCACATCATTCGCGTGGAAATAGCACCCCAATTGTTCCGAAAACAATTCGAAGTCGTCTCCGACGAAAATGGGCACCCGTCTATGCGCCGCGACTCGTCGATCAATCATCCTCGTCAGCCTACTGTAATGTCCGAGGTGCAGTGGAACATGGAGAGCGAAAGCGTAGCAGTAACTCCGCTTTATTGTGTGCCCGGATGTACATTACTGGCACCCTGAGCGGGCGAGTTATGATATATGACACCCAACCATGTGATGCAGCACTAGAGAGTAATGTATGAACACGAACATTGGGAAAGGTAATAACAGTTATATTATTGTGTATTTGCAGATGCAGCTACATCATTTGTAATCTAATAAACAGATGTCACAAAATGGAGTAGTTCCTATTTATGATGAAGCTGAGCATTGAACATCACCGCTGAGATAACCAACCCCCAGGATGCCCACCGTAAACTGTCCTATCACTGACTGCGAGTACTCCACCCCCGATATTGAAGCAGTCCTAGCTGCGGCGCTCATCAGGACTCATGCCACAACTCACACAGCTGCCAATGTCAACGTCGTTACAGCTAAAGTTGAGCAGGTGAAACGTCCCATGATCTCATCCGCTGGGACAAGTGAGGAATGGGCCTATTTCCAATCGCGATGGTCCGACTATGCAGATGCAACCAAAGTGACAGGCAAAGACAAGGTCATCCAACTGCTGGAATGTTGCGATGAACAATTAAGAAAAGACTTGACTCGCAATGCTGGCGGCACACTAACGAACAATTCAGAGGACGATGTCCTTCAGGCTATCAAGCGACTTGCAGTGAGAGAAGAGAACATCATGGTTGTGCGCGCTACACTACATGACATGCACCAGGACCACGACGAACCCGTCAGATCATTCGGGCACGTCTCCGTGGTCAAGCAGGTGTATGTAAACTCATCATTCAATGCCCTCACTGCAATCAAGATGTGAATTACACAGAACCGGTCCTCTGTGACTCTGTAACCCGTGGGCTCATTGACCGGGACATTCAACTCGACCTAATGGGCGACCGTAACCAGAACATGAAACTTGAAGAAATCTACCAGTTTGTCGAAGCTAAAGAATCTGGCAAATGCTCAGCCTCACGCCTCTTCCAGTCACAATCACACGGAATGCATACCGCCAGCAGCTCCTACCGGCGTCACAAGAATGAGACACTAAGAGGCTAACATGACGATGATCGCAAAACAACAGACAAGTCAGAGCAGTGCTACTACTGTGGAAAGAAAGGACACGGGCACCGATCTCTGGCCAAGTTCAGAAAGAAGGAGTGTCCCGCCTATGGTCATACATGCGTGCATTGTAGGAAGACCAATCACTTCGATCTTCTTCTTCTTCTTCTTCTTCTTCTTCTTCTTCTTCTTCTTCTTTCGGCTGCTCCCGTTAGGGGTCGCCACAGCGGATCATCCGCATGATCCGCATCGTGATTTGGCAAGACCAATCACTTCGATCATATGTGCAAAAACAAGAACAAATCAACCACCAAGGCCAATGCTAACGAATCAGAAGGTGTCGTGTTTGATTCCTTGTGTATAGTCGCAACTGATGCATTCCCCAAATCTATGAGCCTGGACCACCACCTGTACAACCATCTGTCTGACACCTGGATCAGGAAATCATCAAAGCCCCAACCGTTCGTTAAACTGATGATCGGAGTGTTCCAGGTTGATTACAAGCACCGAGGATACAATCTCTACACCAAGACCAAGTCCAAATGCATAACTTGTATGGCGGATACTGGATGTCAAAGCCGTTTGGGTGGCATGAAAGCTATCTCCGGCCTTGGCTTCAAGACCAAAGACCTAATCCCAGTCACAATGAGGATGCATGCTGCCAACAACAAGGGGATCAAAATCATCGGTGCAGTCATTCTCAGGATATCAAACAAAGACAAAAATGGCAGCAACTTGGAAACTCGACAGATTACCTACGTCACTGACAGTTCAGACAAGTTCTTCCTCAGTCGAGATGCATGTATCAGTCTGGGCATGATCACCGACACCTTCCCTACAGTTGGTGAGATAGACAGAGACACAGTCCACGCCACCTCAGATGTACTAGACCCCCTACCCAGAAATGACAATGGACTTACATCTGAATGTGACTGTCCTCCTCAGGAGAAGCCACCACCAATGCCCACAAAGTTGCCTTTCCCAGCCACTTCAGCGAACCGTGAGAGACTTCATCAATTCCTCCTGGATCACTACAGATCAAACACTTTTAATACCTGCAAGCATCAACCCCTCCGAATGATGGATGGACCACCACTACATCTCAAGATCAACCCAGATGCTACAACCGTGGCCCACCACACACCAGTACCAGTCCCCATCCACTGGCAGGATGAAGTCAAAGCTGGATTGGATCACGACGTTAGGCTAGGTGTTCTCGAACCTGTCCCAATCGGAGAGCCAGTTACGTGGTGCCACGGTATGGTTGTGTGTGCTAAGAAGAATGGCAAACCTCGTCGGACCGTAGACATGCAACCTCTGAACCGCCACGCTACACGCGAAACCCATCACACACAATCACCCTTCCACCAAGCACGGTCTGTACCCTCAGGAGCACTGAAGACAGTATTTGATGCATGGAATGGATATCACAGCATTCCACTGGAAGAAGGTGACAGACACCTCACAACCTTCATCACATCCTGGGGCAGGTACCGCTACCGTACCGCTCCACAAGGGTATATCGCCTCTGGCGATGGATACTCAAGGCGTTTTGATGAGATTGCCTCTGACTTTCCAAACAAAACAAAGTGCATAGATGACACTCTACTATGGGCTGACAACCTAGAAGAAAGTTTCTTCCAGGCTTGTAAGTGGCTGAATATCTGTGGACGAAACGGCATCACCCTCAACCCCAAGAAGTTCGTATTTGGCCAGGAGACTGTGGAGTTTGCTGGATTCCAGATCACACAGGATAGCGTTCGGCCCTGGAAACGATTCCTAAAGGCTATCATGGAATTCCCTCTGCCCAGAAACATCACGGATATCCGCTCATGGTTTGGGCTGGTAAATCAAGTTTCATATGCATTCAGTATGACAGAGCGCATGCTACCTTTTCGAGCCTTCCTCAAGCCTGGCACCACATTCGCCTGGGACGACTGCCTGAACGAACTGTTTCATGAATCTAAGAAGGTCATTGTCAATGAGATTGAGTCTGGCGTACAGATATTCGAGAAGTCGAGACCAACATGCCTCGCCACAGATTGGTTGAAAGTCTGTGTCGGATTCTGGCTCTTCCAGAAACATTGCTCATGTCAATCAACCACCCTGTTCTGCTGTCCCACAGGATGGAAGATCACACGAGTCAGAAGTCATTTCTCACACTCAGCAGAATCTCGTTATGCCCCTATTGAAGGGAAAGCCTTAGCCGTGGCTGACGCATTGGACAAAGCTCGCTATTTTGTCCTGGGATGCAAGGATCTCACTATCGCGGTCGACCATAAACCGCTTCTCAAGCTCTTTGGTGACAGATCACTTGATGAAATCCCAAACAACCGACTCCAGAACCTCAAAGAAAAAACACTTCGCGACATGTTTAACATGGTCCATGTACCTGGTGTAAAGAACAGAGCGGTGGACACCATTTCCCACCACCCTACAGGCGACGACAATCCCAAGAAAATGCACCTGACAGATAACATATCATCCATTGCATCTACGCCCCAGAGTGACAACACCATTCCTTACCCTACAGTATGGCAAGACTTCCTTGCTGGCATACGTTGCATCGAGACATCAAACACTGATTCATCCTCATCACACACCGCTGCAGTTTCATCCCTCAAAACACTCGAGACCATCACCTGTAACAAGGTTCGATTGGCTACTAGTAGTGATGAGAATATGAACAGGTTGGTGAACATCATCAAATCAGGCATGCCGATCTCTCGTCAAGATATCCCATCGACACTACAAGAATACCACCAATACCGGGATCACCTACATACCGTGGATGGAGTAATCATCTACAAGAATCGCATCGTCATCCCACCGTCCCCCCGATAGGACTGCCTGGAAGCTCTTCATGCTGCACATCAAAGCATATCATCGATGATTGCCAGAGCTGAATTGTCTGTGTTCTGGCATGAAATCACCCCTGCAATCAAATACGTCAGGAACAATTGCAACCACTGCAACCGCATGGCTCCCTCACAACCCAGCGCACCACCCATGAACCAGATCCTTCCAGACTACCCGTTCCAATGCATAGGCGCCAATTACTTTCAATACAAGGGCTTTCATTACTTGCTCATCGTCGATAGATACTCAAATTGGCCTGTCGTTGAGAGGGCATCGGGAGGTTCGTCTGGCTTGGTGGATTCCCTGCGTCGCTGCTTCGTCACCTATGGCATACCTGATGAACTCTCTTCCGACGGTGGCCCTGAATTCATCGCTGGCAATACTCGCCAATTCCTACTGAACTGGGGAGTCCACCACCGCCTATCATCCGTCGCGTTCCCCCATAGTAATTGCTGGGCAGAAGTTGGAGTCAAAACCGTGAAGCGCATGATCACTGACAACACCGGCCCTCATGGTGAGCTGGACACAGATTCATTCCAGCGTGCGATCCTGCAATACAGGAACTGTCCTGATAAGGACACAAAGCTATCCCCCGCCATGTGCGTGTTTGGCAGGCCGATAAAGGACTTCATACCTATCCCCCCAGGCAGATACAGACCCCATGAAACACGGAGAGACACTTTAGCCAACCGGGAAGCTGCTCTCCACAACCACCACATGAAAGCTGCTGAACGCCAGTCAGAGCACACAAGAAGGCTACCACCACTCACTCTTGGAGACCACGTCCGCATCCAAAACCAGATTGGCCACAATCCTCGCAAATGGGACAAAACAGGCACAGTGATCGAAGTCCACCAGCACAAGCAATATGTCCTACGTGTCGACGGTTCAGGGAGAGCGACGCTGGGGAACAGGAAATTTCTCCGGAAATACGTCCCAGTCCACACTCGGGCTCCACGTCACTCCATCGTACATGACCTCTATCACCATGGCCCAGAGCTCCAGTGCAAACAGGACAACCATCTAACCACTTCAACACCGCATCAAACAACACCACCATCCACAGACCTCATGGGGCCATCGTCACCAACTCCCCCTGGTGATACTCCTGCATACCAGGACCCACCAATGATGAATGATGACTCGATGCCTTTGGACTATAGGACGCCACTCAACACCTCGCATCTACGAGCACCTGCCTCACAGGTCAAAACACCTGCCACTCCAGTCACCGGTGCTCGAAGCTCACGTACTCGGCGTCCACCTGTATGGCAACCATCGGGTGACTACGACATGACCAGCGTCGTGTTTGGGGCAGAATAATCCCCCGGTCCATGTCTTGCGTGATGGGTAGTCCACCCCACACGATCGCACGGGTTATTTATCTCCTTGTTACATGTCCATATAAACTCTCATTTCGTTCAGTTACGTTTACACATCAGGTACAAATGTCATAATATACCAGTCCTTGTTCCTCGTCCATCACAATGACTTGGAGGGAGATAGAGAGTAATGTATGAACACGAACATCGGTAAAGGTAGTAACAGTTATATATATATATATATATATATATATATATATATATATATATATATATATATATTCTTGTGTATTTGCAGATGCAGCTTCATCATTTGTAATCTAATAAACGGATGTCACAAAATGGAGTAGTTCCTATTTAAGCACAAGTTCCATCTCTTGAGACACACCCACGTGTGGAGAAGGCAGCCAACAAAGGTGTTCCACAACACGTAGTCTCCTTCAACATCGACAATCTGCAAACCAGCCGTCACCAATCCAAACGTACACACCGACCGAATATATTCCACCGCCCATGCGACCCACAGCCATCTTCATCGGAGAGGCAGCGAAACGCTTACTTTGACTTGCTGTCTCCGCAACTCGTTGCTTTGATGCACCCCATGCTCCACCTTCATAACCTCCATTACTCTCGCACATCACACACTCCTGCTCAAACATGGACAACGGTAATATTGGTTCTGTTCACAGATGCTCTTCAGAAAAACATTGTTTTTTTTTTTTGTTTTTTAGTATAAATTTTTTTGTTTTACAACACCCAACTGCCTGCGATTGTGGATACACAAAACTACACACATAGATCTCTCCAGAGCAAATTTCCTTCGCTTTTTTTGAAGTGTTTGAAATTCTAATAAAAAAAGACGCGATCACTCACCGTTATCACTCTCTTCTTCCTCTTTCGGCTTGCTCCCGTTAGGGGTCGCCACAGCGGACCAACTGTCTCCATTTTGCTCTATCCTCCACATCTTCCATTGACACTCCAACCACCCGCATGTCCGCCCTCACCGCATCCATGAACCTCTTCTTTGGCCTTCCTCTTCTCCTCCTGCCTGGCGGCTCCATCTTCAGCATCCTTCTCCCGATATACTCCGTTTCCCTCCTGTGCACATGTCCAAACCATCTCAATCTCGCCTCTCTCACTTTGTCTCCAAACCGTCCTACCTGGGCTGTCCCTCTAATACACTCATTTCTTATCCTATCCATCCTCGTCACTCCCAACGAGAATCGCAGCATCTTTAACTCTGCCACCTCCAGCTCTGCTTCCTGTCTTTTTGTTAGCGCCACCGCCTCCAAACCATACAACATAGCTGGTCTCACTACCGTCTTGTATACTTTCCCCTTCACTCTTGCAGCTACCCTTCTGTCACAAATCACTCCTGCAACTCTTCTCCACCCACTCCATCCTGCCTGCACTCTCTTTTTCACTTCTCTCCCACACTCTCCGTTACTTTGGACAGTTGATCCCAAGTATTTAAACCAATCCACCTTCCCCACCTCAACTCCTTGCAACTGCACAATACCACCACCCTCCCTCTCATTTACGCACATGTACTCCGTCTTACTCCTACTGACTAACATTCCCCTTCTCTCCAGTGCGTACCTCCACCTCTCAAGGCTCGATTCAGCCTGCTCCCTACTCTCCCTACAGATCATGATGTCATCCGCGAACATCATGGTCCATGGAGACTCCAGTCTGATCTCGTCCGTCAACCTGTCCATCACCATTGCAAACAGGAAAGGGCTCAGAGTCGATCCTTGGTGCAATCCCACTTTAACCTTAAAACCGGTCCGTCATTCCGACCGCACACCTCACCGCTGTCACACTGTCCTCATACATATTCTGCACGATCCTCACATACTTCTCCAACACTCCCGACTTCCTCATACAATACCACAACTCCTCTCTTGGCACCCTATCATAAGCTTTCTCTAAATCCACAAACACACAATGTAACTCTTTCTGGCCTTCCCTATACTTCTCCATCAACATTCTCAAAGCAAACATTGCATCAGTGGTGCTCTTTCCTGGCATAAACCCATATTGCTGCTCACAGATCATCACCTCTCCTCTCAACCGAGCTTCCACTACTCTTTCCCACAACTTCATGGTGTGGCTTAACAACTTTATCCCTCTGTAATTTCCACAGCTCTGCACATCACCCTTATTCTTGAAAATTGGAACCAGTACACTTAATCTCCACTCCTCCGGCATCCTCTCACTTTCCAAGACTTTATTAAACAATCTGGTTAACAACCCCACTGCCATCTCTCCTAAGCACTTCCATGCCTCCACTGGTATACCATCTGGGCCAACCGCCTTTCCACTTTTCATCTTCTTCATAGCAGTCCTCACTTCATCCTTACTGATCCACCCCACTTCCAGATTCACTATCTCCACCTCTTCCAACCTTCTCTCTCTCTCATTTTCTTCATTCATCAGCTCCTCAAAGTACTCCATCCACCTTCTCAACACACTCTCCTCGCTCGTCAGCACATTCCCATTTGCGTCCTTTATCACCCTAACCTGCAGCACATCCTTCCCAGCTCGGTCCCTCTGTCTTGCCAATCGGTATAAATCCTTTTCCCCTTCTTTTGTATCCAACTTCTCATACAGCTCGTCATATGCCTTTTCCTTGGCCTTTGCCACCTCTCTTTTTGCTTTTCGACGCCACTCCTTGTACTCCTGCCGACTTTCTTCATCTCTCTGACTATCCCACTTCTTTTTCGCCAGCCCCTTCTTCCTTATACTTTCCTGTACTTCCTCATTCCATCACCAAGTCTCCTTATCTTCCTTCCTCTGTCCAGATGTCACACCAAGTACCTTCCTAGCTATCTCCCTCACAACTTCTGCTGTCGTTGCCCAATCATCCCACCCATCTTTACCACCATCCAACGCCTGTCTCACCTCCTCCCTAAATTTCACGCAACAGTCTTCCTCCTTCAGCTTCCACCATCTGGTCCTTGGTTCAGCCCTCACTCTCTTCCTCAACCTCACCTCTAAAGTCATCCTACAGACCACCAATCGATGCTGTCGAGCTACACTCTCCCCTGCCACAACCTTACAGTCACTAATCTCTTTCAGGTTGCATCTCCTACTTAAGATGTAATCCACCTGTGTGCACTTTCCTCCACTCTTGTATGTCACCCTGTGTTCCTCCTTCTTCTTGAAATACGTGTTTACCACTGCCATTTCCATTCTTTTTGCAAACTCTACCACCATTTGCCCTTCCACATTTCTCTTGTTGAGACCGTACCTCCCCATCACCTCCTCATCCTCTTTATTCCCTTCCCCAACATGTCCATTGAAATCTGCTCCAATCACCACTCTTTCATCCTTGGATACACTCTCCACCACTTCATCTAACTCACTCCAGAAATCTTCTTTATATTCCATCTCACACCCCATATGTGGGGCATATGCACTGATGACATTCATCATCACCCCTTCAATTTCCAACTTCACACTCATCACTCGGTCAGACACCCTCCTCACCTCCAATTTCCAGTCATCGTCCCAACATTCAGAGTTCCAACTCTCACCTCCACACTTCTACCCTTCCCCCTCTCCCACTGCCTCCGGACTCGCCTTCCCCGTCTCCTTCTCCTCCTTCGCCCAGCAGTAGCACAATTTCCACTGGTACCCTGCTGACCACCGGTACCGATGGCGGTCGTTGGTAACCCGGGCCTCGACCAATCCGGTATGGAAATTCGTTTTGTTGTCCGCATAATGATTTGGCATAGGTTTTTACGCCGGCTGCCCTTCCTGACGCAACCCTGGTCGCCTCTTACGACACACAGGGATATGGTACACCTATTCTAACCGGGGCATACACTGGGCCCAGTACAACTGGTGCTCATTTCGCCGACCTCGGAAGGATGGCAGGCTGAGTCAACCCCCTGGTGTTTTCGACTTGGTATATATATATATATATATATATATATATATATATATATATATATATATATATATATATATATATATATATATATATATATATATATATATATATATATATATATATATATATATATATATATATATATATATATATATATATACATATACATACATATATTAATTCAGTGTCCCAACGGGGCTTGAACTCAGGACCTCTTGGGTCCCAAGCCACTGCCCTAACCACTGCGCCAACACCAGGCTTTGCCAAGGCGCCAACAACACACAAAACTACACACATAGATCTCTCCAGAGCAAATTTCCTTCGCTTTTTTTGTAGTGTTTGAAATTCTAATAAAAAAAAGACGCGATCACTCACCGTTATCACTATAAGCAGAGTAATTGGGAATTGAATAATTGCCTCCTGCTTTCACCAAACCAAGTTACTGCTACGAACTACACTGACATGATTAACATACCGTGTATACAATCCACAGCGCCCGCACTTCTGCCTCGCAACCAGCTTCCGCCTAGCAACCAGCAAAAAACCAGCTTTTAACAAAAAAAAAACTAAAAAAAAAGGGGGGGGGGAACATCCCAGCCCCAGGTTGAAGGGTAATCCGTGTTTATGTCCACTGCACCCGCGATCTTTCAGCGAGCAATACACGTTGTATTTCTCCTGTCAAATTTCCTTTCATACCTCAGTGATTTATTTTTTTGTATTCGCCATGAACAAGGGGAAACAAGAAGCGAATACTTCGATATCGCGCGGCTGGGGGCAGTGAAAGTCTCAGTTAAGAATGATGAAACAATTTTGCAGTTATAAAATTTAAATGTCGACACGGTGAATGAGCATGCATGACGGGAAGAGTTGTGACGTTGGACAAATTTATATTTATAGCCCTCAGATCAAAGGGACGTACGAGGCCATATGTGTGACAGAAGGAGAAGACGTGACAGAAGACACAGGACAGAATAGCCAATTATATTGTTGTGGTTGACCAAATTCGCAAACCACCATTCAGATCCCTTAGGTAAGATATCTCTAAGTATATGTGTAGTTAGGCCCACACCCGTTGTTTAGAGGGAATAAATGTCATTCATGAGGGCTGCGACTCTTCAGGATAGCCGTTTTTCTTTTACTATCTTTATTTTGGACCAACCGCCATTATTACCACCACCAACCACGTCTCAACAGCCATCACAACAACAACCACCAACCACAACGCTGCTTCACCACAACCGCCACGACCTTTACCGTCACAACTCGCCACCATCGCATCACCGTCATCTCGCGCCACTCGTGGGCACCGATGCTGGACTCGTGTAGAGCGCGCACCGAGCAGCGTGTTCAAAAGCATCGCGGACTTTCCGCAGAAAAACGGATCAAAAACGACTCACGCCCACTTTTGTTCCGTCCAATCGGTGAGCGAGGGGCGGTTTGGCCCCGCCTCCAGGGTGTTGGAGGGCGGTCGCTATATGCAAATTCATGGATCAAAAAGCATTCACGCCCACTTTTCCTCGGGCCAATGGGAAGCCAGCAAGAGAGGTGAAAGGTCGGAGGCAGAGGGTCAAAGATGAAGGAGCGAGGCCACGGGGGATATAAGGGGCCGCGTTCGGCAGTCGAGGCAGTTCAGTTCGCAGGAGGAAGAGTTGAGTTGGAAGCGGAGGAAGAGTTGAGTTGAAGTGGCAATTCGCAGTTGGGAGTTCGCGGAGTCGGAGTGAAGAGGACGGAGCTGTGGAGAGGCGGCGGCGGCGAAGGCGGACGAGGGGGTGCTCGCGTCGGATTCGGGGAACTGCGGAGAGAAAGGCCGGCGGCGCGACCGAGGTCGTGGTGGAGACGCTCGTCGCGGGACCCGCGATTTTGTGAAATCCTCCTTTCCCCGAGCATCAGCAACCCCCTCCTGTTTCCCCCCGCGCTGAGATAGTGCGACAAAAGGGGGCCCCCTTCCCACCCCCTACTCACACTGTCCGCGAGGCCCGCGGAGTTGAGGCACCACCGCCGCTCCGCGTCTCATCATCAGACGGGTAGGCCCGACACGGTCTCGGCCCCAGGCCCGCCTACCCCCTCATCCTGGAGGGTGGTTCTCTTTTCTTTTGCTTTGGGAATGTGTGTTGTCGGCGCCGTCTGTGAAGTAAAATTGTATAAGTGTTGCCGTGTGCTCGCGTAGTCGGATAGATCTGCATTGTCGCATTTGCTTTTTGTCTTCTTCTTTTCCATGTGCTTTTGGTGGAATTGTATATGTGTGCTTCCCGTGTGCCGCGAAATAAATGTGCTTATTGTTGAACTGTTTTCCCGCTTCGCTTCGTCATTTCTTTCATTGAATCCTCATCTTGCTTCACGTAAAGGGTTGGTAGTGGGCTAAGACGCCCGATAATTAATCGAACCGTCGAGGTCGACGAATAACACCGCTCGGTTATCCCGATAGTACGGAACGGGTCGCTTAAGTGGCCCGTGTCCGAAGTCGACCTGCGGCGAGGTGCGATCGCCCGGTCTACCCTCCGTGTGGGTACTTAGGTAGGTCGAATTTGGCGAGCAACCCTATTCCACGCGGGGGCCGATTGGCACGATCGCGGTGAGACCGAAAGGTCCACCCGTGACTGGTTCCCGGCGTTAGTCCGAGAGGGTCACGACTGGATTGTCCGTCCGGTGGGCGACGTGCCGCGATTCGAGTTACGTGGCCGGCGGGCGCGAATCCGCAACAATATTATACAGCAGCGCGATGTCGCCGCGCTGTAATAACCACTTCTGTCACAAAAAAAAGAGGAAGAAATCACCTCCACAAGACGTTTAAAAACACTTCTGGTGAAAAACAATGATGAACGAGAGTAACAACGCTGCGTGTCAACGAACGGAACAGGAAGATTATCACTTCCTGCTCAGAAAATTAACTTCCGGCGTCACACAGAAAACTATTCAGCACAAAAAACGTGGTTCTTCCGCATGAACCCCGCCCACAATCCACCCGGCAATCTCCGCCCACAATCCACCCGGCAATCTCCGCCCACAATCCACCCGGCAATCTCCGCCCACAATCCACCCGGCAATCTCCGCCCACAATCCACCCGGCAATCTCCGCCCACAATCCACCCGGCAATCTCCGCCCACAATCCACCCGGCAATCTCCGCCCACAATCTACCCGGCAATCTCCGCCCACAATCCACCCGGCAATCTCCGCCCACAATCCACCCGGCAATCTCCGCCCACAATACACCCAACAATCTCCGCCCACAATCCACCCGGCAATCTCCGCCCACAATCCACCCGGCAATCTCCGCCCACAAACCACCCGGCAATCTCCGCCTACAATTCACCCGGCAATCTCCGCCCACAAACCACCCGGCAATCTCCGCCCACAATTCACCTGGCAATCTCCGCCCACAAACCACCCGGCAATCTCCGCCCACAATCCACCCGGCAATCTCCGCCCACAATCCACCCGGCAATCTCCGCCCACAATCCACCCGGCAATCTCCGCCCACAATCCACCCGGCAATCTCCGCCCACAATCCACCCGGCAATCTCCGCCCACAATCCACCCAGCAATCTCCGCCCACAATCCACCCGGCAATCTCCGCCCACAATCCACCCGGCAATCTCCGCCCACAATCCACCCGGCAATCTCCGCCCACAATACACCCGGCAATCTCCGCCCACAATCCACCCGGCAATCTCCGCCCACAATCCGCCCGGCAATCTCCGCCCACAATCCACCCGGCAATCTCCGCCCACAATACATCCGGCAATCTCCGCCCACAATACACCCGGCAATCTCCGCCCACAATACACCCGGCAATCTCCGCCCACAATACACCCGGCAATCTCCGCCCACAATACAACCGGCAATCTCCGCCCACAATCCACCCGGCAATCTCCGCCCACAATCCGCCCGGCAATCTCCGCCCACAATACATCCGGCAATCTCCGCCCACAATCCACCCGGCAATCTCCGCCCACAATCCGCCCGGCAATCTCCGCCCACAATCCACCCGGCAATCTCCGCCCACAATACATCCGGCAATCTCCGCCCACAATACACCCGGCAATCTCCGCCCACAATACACCCGGCAATCTCCGCCCACAATACAACCGGCAATCTCCGCCCACAATACACCCGGCAATCTCCGCCCACAATACACCCGGCAATCTCCGCCCACAAGTGTGACAGAAGACACAGGACAGAATAGCCAATTATATAACAGCGCGATGTTGCTGCGCTCTAATAAACATGGTGAAGAGCTGCTGCGTGTTTGGATGCACAAATAATAAGTCGAAATGCCCCCAAGTGATCCTTTTACTTGATACCAAGTCGTGTCAGAAGCAGCGAGACTAGCTGCGTGGTCGAAATCCGTCGACCGGGGGACAAGACCGATCGAGTGATTGGCTTTGGGAACCGAAATCAGACTACCACGATGTGTGTTCTGGCCACTTCATATCGAGTAAAAAACCGCTATCAATGAGTATTATTATTATTATTACTACTGGTTAAAAAGGTGTAGATTTATGTCTCGATGTAACTTGTAACTTGTTTATTTTTGTACATTCAGCTGAAGTCGACATCTAAACAAATTTGTAATCACTCACGTGTCCAGATCTTTCCTACCTGAGAGTCACTAGACCTCCGCCACCAAAGGAGATTTTGGTGAAGAGCCGAATCTGCATCCAGATCCCATAATATTTTTTAAAGTGATTCTTCACGATTGAGAGATGGGGCTAAAAACGACGTATTGTTGTGGTGCCGGTGGTCGGTGGCCAGGAACGGCCGCTAGACGGAGCAGTTGGGCCGTCTCCCATCGAACACCCGGAATAGAAAGGTCGTCACCCCGGATAACTCCGGAGTCGACGGGTCGCTTAAAGGGCCGTGGTCGCCAATATTTTGACGGCGTGACGTAGGGTCCACTTGTCTATTCCAATTTACCTAAGTACCCACGCCGTCTAACTACCGGGAAGCCACACCCTCGGCCGGCTTTGTCCGAACCGAGTTGCTATTACTGACTCGGATCCGGCATAACCGAGCGGAAATTACCAAAGCCGCGCCGGACCAAATGAACAAATTACGGAACAAACGGCCTTCCTAGTTCTCAAGCCCCAACCATACTGGGGCAATGAAAGAAACGATAGGCAACGAACTGGAACATTTAACAGGGGTTTATTTTACAGTAATCGGGAAGGGAGACACAGAGCAGACTTAATCACGAATATGCAGGCAATGCATAGTGAGCAAAAGCACTTAACAATTTCTACTTATAGGACGGCACCACCGCAGACACACACACACACACACCAAAAGAAAATGGACCCCACCGGGTCTTTATTCGGGTCTTTATTCGGTCCTCCAGCCAAGGAGGATAGTTCAGCTGGGGGGGGGGGGGGGACAGAGTCTGGCCAGGTACCTGGCCGCCTCGTGCGGTAGCACCGACTCCAACCCACCACGGTGGGACTTGAACCCACGACCTGGAATCCACAAGCCCATGATCCTGGCTGCCAGGAATGACGATCGAGCACCACGGTCATGGCTGCCACGACCACCACCACGACCACGAGGAACCCCGGAAAAGACCGCAGACCAAGACTGCAGACGACTGCAGACCAAAAGACCAAAGGGCAAAAAGCAACAAGCCCAGATGACGACGACGACGACGACTCTGGTGTCAGATCGCCACCTTTCTTATCCTCCCCCCCACCCCCCCCCCCCGCGGGTCAAGGGAACTCACCTCCGGATTGGACAAGGGGTTGTCGGGCGATCAGTGGCCTCCCCTTATTGGACGGGACGAACACTCCATCTGGCTGGGGCAGAGTCGCCCTGAGGTGTGATGAGCCTCCTGATTGGTTCGGTGGGGGGAAATAGTGGCCATCCGTGATTGGAGGAGGTCCGGTGGGAAGGGGCAATGACCACCCTCCCCCGTGTATGTCTGAGAACCCAGACGGAACAACCAGGGGAGCACCCTATTCCCCATCCACCCTTGTAGCGGGGAGGGGGGATTTAGGGTTGGCTGTCGGGCCGGCCGCTGTCGATTAGACGAGCTCACGGTGGGCGGAGGGAACCTCACCCCTGTACGTGACATGTTGCACATGGGCGATGGATGGTGATGGTGCGAGAACGAAGGATTGATTGGTTGGCGTTGGGTATTGCAAAAATCTAACGAGAAAGAAACTTCGCAGCACACACATGTAATTCCCTTTAGACATAGGGAGGGTTCTGACTATAAACACATACTTATCGAAATAACTGAACTGCGGGGACTCTGGCTGTTGTGTGCAAATGGCTGCCAGATTCGTAACAATATAGCATGATATTTGAAAAAGTTGTGGACGAGTTATGGCGAAATTTGGTGGATAAGTTGGTTCGGTGACGAGACCAAGTCGATTCGATTTTGGTTCAGGTCTGGATCCAGATCCGGCCTATCAGTGGGATACAAAACGTAAACTAACACTGGACAACAAAGATTTCGTTACTAGGGTGGAAACATGTGTTCTAGACAAAGTCGAGGATGCTGATTCGGAATTTGAAGTCAGAATTTTCTCAGCACGTCAAGATTTTGAGTTATACATTTGCTCCAATTACAGTAGCTCGCCCTGGTGGGTGATTCTGAGTGATCATAAAAAAAAAAAAATTTGATTTCAATTACAGCAATACAACTGTTGTAGAATATTATCTCATAAAGACATCTTTAGAATGCACTTTAAATGATTAAAAATTGATGAAATCCGGCCAAGCTATGAATTTTTAAGTAAGATTTTCCATATGGCCTAACAATTTTTAACTAACCCTAACTCTTATGAAAAACTTTATAAAGGCATTGGATCATGATGGTTATGGCTTTCAATATCTCGGAGAGAAGTTTGACACAGAGAAAACTGATACTAAACTCAAAGCGGGCATTTTTGCTGGGCCCCAGATCCGAGAACTGATGTGTGAGGCCAAGTTCACAAATAAACTGAACGCACGAGTTTGCAGCATGGGAAGCATTTGTGTTGGTTGTGCAGAACTTTCTTGGGAACCATAGAGCTGAACAGGATGCGGAAATTAGTGGACAACATGCTAAAGGCCTTTCAGTGAATGGGCTGCAGGATGTCTCTTAACATGCACTTCATGTCTTCTCATCTCGATTTCTTCCCACCTAATCTGTGTGAGGTAAGCGATGAGCATGGCGAAAGGTTCCACCAAGACATTTTGGTCATCAAAACGAGGTGTCAAGGCCGGTTCAACCCAAACACGATGGGTCATTACTGCTGGTTCCTGCAACGGGAGGCCAATTGCACACACAAGCACAAGAGCAAGTGTCACAATTCTGAACAAGTCTGAACAGTTCCTCCGCTGACGATATTGAAAAGGGAGACTGTAAACTTGAAGTGTTGTTTCTCTGAAGTGTTGTAAACTTGAATCACTCACATGGGGTAGAAGTCCCTATCAAGTTTACACCCTTCCTCAGATTACCATGTTATAATGTTTTATTAACTTATTTTTATTCAATTCTTTATGTTCTTGGTTTGTATACTACACATTATATGCAGAGATCAATCATTGTTATCTAAATATGACGTGAAAGTACTAACTAAGCACTGATATTGGATGTACAATGTGGAGATCTGCAATAATAAAGTATCTAATATTGCATGCTGGCTATCATGAATACCTGTACATATTTTGAAAGCCTGATGTGCTGGCTAAATTCTGACTACAGATTTAAAATCAGCAGCCCAAATTTAGCCAATAACACCTGCATTTCCCTGAGTAGCAGACGAAAAGTTTTTTTTTTTCTTGTCCAGTGAATCAGCTAGGTGGAGGTATGCCCTCTACCGAGTGTTATTAGTTTCCTAATTTAATTTCATGATATTTTATTCACAGGAAAAACGAACAACTCTGTGGATCATCCAGAGTACATTCTTACAGTTTTCCCACAACATGAAAAATCATCAGCTTCTCCCCGAAAGCAGAAACTAGAACACTTTGATCGTGCCCAGAAATTTTTATTTATTTATTCTTAAAGATTTTTAAGCTGCTAATCAATACACAACATCTATTTTGGGTAATTCAGATCATCGGATGAAATAATAACTAATTCTCAGTGCATTAATATGGGAGTGGTATGTGCAACATAGATCTCTATTTTTTTTTTCACAACAGTTGGATGTAACGTCAACAACCATGTGGCTGCCACTCTCATAAGGTCATCACTTGCATGAAGAACATATTGAAGTTGTGACTTTATGAGGATAGTCGCCACATAATTATTGACGTTCATTCTACAGTGCCTATAGAAATTCTACACCCCCTTTCAAAATTTTCACCTTTTGTTGCTTTATTGCCTGGAATTAAATTACATTAAATCAGACTTTTTTTTTTCCACCTTTATTTACACATCCTAACCCACAACTTCCAAATGAAAAACAAATTCTACAAATTTCAGAGAATTGATTAAAAATTTAAAACTAGAATATCTTGGTTGGATAAGTGTCCATCACCCTGAGTTAACACTTGGTGGAACCACTTTTGACAGCAATTATAGCTGTGAGTCTGTTGGGATAGGTCTCGACCAACTATTGCCTTGATTGAGCAATATTTGCCCATTCTCCTGTACAAAACTGTTCAAGCTCAATCATGTTGCGTAGGGAACGTTGATGGACAGCAATCTTCAAGTCATACCACAGATTTTCGATTGGATTTCAGTTGGGGCTCTGACTGGACCACTCAAGGACATTTATATTTTTCTTAATTAGTAGTTTTAGCTGTGTGCTTCGGGTCGTTGTCATGCTGAAAGGTGAACTTCCATCCCAATTTCAGCTTTCTTGCAGAGGACAGCAGGTTTTCCTCTTGGATTTTTCTGTATTTTGCTCCATACAATTTCCCTTCTATCCTCACAAGTGCCCCAGTCCCTGCTGATGAGAAATATCCCCATAACGTGATGCTGCCACCACCATGATTCACAGTAGGGGTGGTGTTCTTTGGGTGATGTGCTGTGTTGGGATTGCACCAAACGTAACGTTTTGCATTTAGGCCAAAACGTTCCATCTTGGTTTCATCAGACCATAAAACTTGTTGCCACATGGCTTCAGAATGTCTGGAGTAGTTATTTTTTGCATTCCTCAAACGGGACTCAAGGTGGGCTTTTTTGAGTAATATCTTCTTTCTCTCCACCCTACCATATAGGCCAGACTTGTGGAGTGCTTAGAATATTGTTGTCGTATGCACATTGTGACCAGTCTTTGCCATAAAAGCATGTAGCTCTTTCAAAGTTGCCATTGGCCTCTTGGTGGCCTCTCTGATCAGTCTATCCTCCTTGCTTGATCATCCAGTTTGGAGAGACGGCCTGATCTCAGCAGGGTCTTGGTGGTACCATCTACCTTCCACTTCTTAATGATTGTCTTGACTGTGTTCCAAGGGATATTCAAGGCCTTTGAAATATTTTGTATTCCCATCCCCTGATCTGTGCCTTTCCACAACTTTATCCCGGAGGTCTTTTGAAAGCTCCTTGGTGCTCATGGTTGAGTCTTTGCTGTGAAATGCACTACCTGGCAGAGGAAATCTACAAGAACAGCTGATTACCTCCTCCACCGAAGGTGAAGGAGGTTATGTTTTCACCTCTTTCTGTCTGTTTGTGTACAGGATATCTCAAAAAGTTGTGGGCGGACCTGGATGAAATTTTGTGGACAGGTTCGGCGAGTGACAAGGACAAACTGATTAGATGTTGGTGAAGATCCAGATCCAGATCTGACTACAAGAATTTTGTGAGTGATCGAGCCAAAAACGATATAGAGCACGATATCTCAAAAAGTTGTGGACGGATTCGGACGAACCTTGGTGGACCGGTTGGGTATGTGGCAAGGACAAATTGATTCGATTTTGGTGAAGATCCGGATCTGGATGTGAGAATTATTTAATTTTCAAAGTGATTCTTCACTATTGAGAGATTTGGGCCAAAAACGATACATAGCCTCATATTTAAAAAATGTATTGATTCGGTCCGATATGTTCTCGTGGATCAGGCATTACATGGCGGAGGTATGCGCTCCATCAAGTGCCCTTGTAGTTTTATTCTGAAATAATCAGAATCTCTACTATTTAGCACAGATGGAGGCCAATTAACTTGGTGTGTGATTTTGAAGGTGATTGGTTATACCTGAGCTAATTTACCATTGCTTGTTATATAGGGGGGTGGACACTTATCCAACCAAGATATTCTAGTTTTGTATTTTTAATCAATTTTCTGAAATTTGTAGAATTTGTTTTTCACTTGGAAGTTGTGGGTTATGATGTGTCAATAAAAGTGCCAAAAGTCTGATGTAATGCAATTTAATTCCAGGCTATAAGGCAACAAAAGGTGAAAAATTTGAAAGGGGATGTCGACTTTCTATAGGCACTGTATTTCATTCACTAAATGGCCGGTGCTACATTAACGTCACATGTCAGCTTTGTTTTCAAGCAAAATCAGCCCCAAAGCAGTGATCTTCAGTGGCAACTATCCCTTGACCGATCTCAGAAGGATGACAGGCTCAGTCAACCCACCTGGTGTTATTTCATAGGCATGACAGGGGCTCAAACTTGAGACACTAACATATTGTTATGGTTGTGGGGTAGATGGAGGAATTTCGGAGCAAAGGTAGGATTGTATAGTGTAGCATGGTCCGTGGACAAGCAGGGGACATCTCAATGTAAATGAAGTAGGGAAAATTGTCGACTTAAGATTGTTGCGTGTCACTGCATGGGGTGGGGGTGGGGGGGTGCTGTGTTAATTAGGTAGGGTTTAAAGATAATCTCTCCCTGTGTGCGATTGCCCCCTGTTTCCTATGTTGTTGCATTTACAAGGCCAGAAATTAAAAAGGAATCACATCCTTAAAACAACAATCACCGAGCCAAACGTTCCAAGCGGGCAAAAAACCCACCCGCAGGAATGACAACTATAAAACCATGCCCCTGGGGTGGATGATGGATGGGTGTGACGTCAGTAGCTTTGTCAGAGAAGCGAGTGAAGACAGGTTGGAAGAGAAGGACATGACGGTTTCTTCTCGACACGGTGAAGAAGGCTGCGTGATTTTTGTGTTCGTGCTGATGTGAATTTGTTCGCGTGCTGGAGAAAAATGCTCACCATTACTGTTCGGCTGAGTCGCGAAACGTGTACACTTATGAGAAGAGAAGAAGAGCGCGTCTCTTAGCAATAACTCGGCGTGAGCCCATTGTGTGTTCAAGGAGGAAGGAAAGTGACCGTGGTGAACGGAACCTGGTGCAACAAAGCAACGGTCGACATATTCACTCGTGAAAAGAAGCTGCACGGCGGTTTTAGAGCCCTGGCATTTAATGGCACCACACGAATACCTCGGGTACGTTTCCCACCCAGAAAGCGGATCGGCGCCATTTTGGGGGCGATTTCCTGCGCAGGACGACGCGGTTCAACGCCAAAGCTCATAAAAGATCATTTCTGGAATATTTCATGAAATAAAAGCTAAGTGCCAGAATAAAGGAGGGATTTTTCTATTGTTTTATCGATTCACCTTGTCCATTTTTGTAACTGTGTGGAGGTGCCTCAAATAGGAATTTAGGTTACCTCACGTTTCATTATTTCCATTATAAGTATTTGATTCTATGTTCATTAAACCCTGGTTTATTAAAGTTGCTTGTGTCTCTCTATTCATTGTGGGGTTGAGTTCAAACCCACATGCCTCCGTCCTGGTGAAGGCCTCTGGTACGTGCTTCACCGCCTACCATCCCACGCGCACCATATTCTCGAAGGAACTCGGCTGTTCGCCTCCAAGGGAAATCATTTGGCTATCCGTCCAGGCCCGTGTTAACCGCCCGTCCACGACAATTGGGTTGGGGGAATTAACTTAACTGACAAGGTCGCGACAATATTAAGCCAGCCACCTCAACTATTAAGGCAACACCAGGCTGCCAAGACCTATAAAGGCATGTTATATCTTGATTGGTTCACAAGATTTTTAATCGTATGGCATTCTTTTTATTTTGCAGGAGAGAGTACTACGCATACCACAGCCAGGAGAACTCTGTGAATGGATGCTGCAGAAGAGGAGTTAGTCATGTCTCCAGCCAGTTCTGCAAACTCAAAGGGCTCCACGTTGAATGAAGAAATTCCATCTTTATCAGAAGATGATTCAGCTGAATCGACATCGCAAGGTTTCCGAACTCTCGTGGAACCCAGTGAAAGAGAAACAATATATACCGAGATTGATGCCTTGCGACAGGAGCGTCGTGATGCAGCCAAAGCAAGAGCACAAGAAATTGAGGCCTCCCTTCTGTCTGCCAACCTATCTGTTAAGTCCGTTGACAACAATGATGCAAAATGCATGATGATGACAGGCAGCAGTTGGATTGTCTTTCAGCAGGTGTTTATACTTGCAGACATTTGTTTCCGTTAGGTCTGTGAACAAGTACATTTTGCCACTGAGAACAATTTATAATAACTGTTGTGAAATTGAGGCAAGGGATTATTTTGACTTTGGGGGACATTATTATAACATTTTGATGGGGGGCAAGGAATCCCCATTGGTGTGGACTGTGTTCAATGGAGATCAGCGGAGTGCTTGTCACACTCCTCAGGTTTCGATTTTCCCGCTGGTCACATCACGTGCCTTCTGGTTGAATGGTTTGCATTAGCAGGAACAATTGTCTGGGTGGCAGATGGATGGTTCTTCTGTGCGGATTATGCGGTTTTACCGTGTGAGACAATCCACGGCGATGCTCACTCTCACAGTCAGAGATGCATCTGATAAATATATATATATATATATATATATATATATATATATATATATATATATATATATATATATATATATATATATATATATATACTGTTATAGATTTCCCACCCGTCGGCGTGCGAACGACCACGTCTAACCAATAGCGGTCGCTTCGCCCACCGAACGGACAATCCAGTCGCGGCTTTCCGGATTAACGCCAGAAACCAGCCACGGGTGTGTTTGGAACCACACTACAACCTTGTCCGCACTCCACCCGCGCTACAGGGTCCGATCGCCAAATCTTCGATTTACCTAATTATTCGCGTGGGTAGGTTACCGAGAGATTGTACCTCAACGGAACCGCTTGGAAACGAGCCACTTAAGCAGCTCGCTTCCTTTTGGGATAACCGAGTGGGGTATTATCGCGCAGTCCCATTGGACCCGATCACTTTACCGGCTATTTAAAAACCAACTATATTCCGAGTGCAAGATGGCAGCTCAATTAAGGGAAGAGGACGCAACGAACAGGTTTACATTCACACAAGGACATTTATTATAATAAAGCACGTATGCAATTAAACAAGGCAAAACACGTATGCAATTATACAAGCAACAAAAGCACGAAAAAAGACCTACAACCGTCTATACGAAACGCAATGCAAACATTTACAGCACACAAAGCACTTAACAATTTCCTACTTATTAGATGGGCCCACGTACGCACACACACTCACCAAAGAAATGGTGGCAGAGGCCTTTAATAACGAGCTCCAGCTCGGAGGACAGGTGAGCTGAAACCCAGAACCAATCTCGAACCTCTCCACCTCGTGTGGTCTTCATGTTGTTCTGACCCGGGCTCCAGCGAGAGCGAGCTGGATCCAACCGCCGTGAGCTGCGATCCTTCCCGAGCTCCCGCGAATCCTCCTGCGCTTCTCAACACGTGCTGGTGAGACGAGGCGCCGATCCTTCCCGTTGATGTGTTGCTTCCCCGAGGAACCACCGCCAAGAAGAGGTCGATGAGTCACACCAAGCGGGGAACCAAAATGGAGAACAAAGAGCTCCACAAACCAAGAAGAAGAAGAAGCCGCCATTCGCAGCTCGAGCCGAGCAACCGGCTCAACTTCCTTCCAAAACAAAGCAGCTCGAAACAAAAAGCTCTCCCGAGCCAAGCAGAAGCTGAAGCTCACTGAACCACCAAAGCAAAAAGCCTCCTCCCGAGCCAGGCCTCAGCCGAAGCTCACTGAGCCAGCCGAAGCAAAAAGCTTCCGAAGGCCTCAACCCTAACCCAAGCCAAACAGGACCTGAAGGTCTGCTGAACGACTACCCTCAACTCCCTTCTCCAACTCCGACCACGAACAAAGAAAAGATCTCCTCTTATCCTTCTCCCGCCCTTCCCCCGCTCCCAGCGTGACTCAGGACTCATGCCCTCGTGCTCCATCCCCCGCTCAACCACGGGTGGGAGGGAGTTGTTGACATCATGAGTCATGGGATGGCAGGGTTCTTCTTCCTCTTCGCAGAAGAGGGGGAGGGACATCTCCATTGTTTCATTCCCTAACTATTAAATCGATCTGCAGCGCATCTAATCGATTTCTGAACATTGAAACAATGGAAGGTGAGCTATCTAGGGAACAAGCGCTTATCGACATAGCTGACTAAAGGAACCTGTATGTTGTGTACAATCGAATTCCAAATTCGTAACAATATACACACATATACTTTGAGTGCAGGGGAGGGGAGGAAAGGCGGAGGTCGTGAGAGTTGTTGACAGTTGTTGATAGAGCTCAGGAAGAACGTCGGATGGGGAGGAGGATAAAGGGCTTGGTGGTGAAGGGATGAGTCGCAGTGGGGAGTCATTAGAGAGGGGGCAAAAGGAAGTGGGAGATTGGAGAAGGTGGAGGAATGAGCTGGAAGAGAGAGGTTGGGGGAAGTCGGCAGCTTTGTAGATGTGAAGGGGGGAAGCTTTGAGAAGCGGGAGTGAGGAGCGAGATTTGAAAGGGAGGAGTGAGGGGGAATAATTGAGGGAGAAAGGTGTGGGGGGAGTTTTTGAGAATGGTGAGGGGGAAGAGAGAAAAGTTTGCTTTGAAGAGGGAGAGGTGAGAGGGTAGGTTTGAGGAGAGGGGAGATGATGAGAGCAGGCATGGCCATGAGGGAGAAGGAAGGGGTGGGGAGGGGGGAAGTAGAAGACTGGGGAGAGGTTTTGTAGAGATGGGATTGGGTGGGGGGAGAGGAACAAAAATTGAGGTGGTGGGAAGAGGGGGAGGTGTGATGAGAATTGAGGGGTGGGAAGAGGGGAGGTGTGATGAGAATTGAGGGGTGGGAAGAGGGGGAGGCAGCTTTGAGAAAGGGGAGTGGAAAGGGAGATTTGACGGGCAGAGGCAAGGGGGGAAATTTGAAGGGGAGAGGTGAGGGGAGAGATTTGAAGGGGAGGGTGAGGGGTGGCATTTGTGGGAGAAGGGTGAGAGAGAAGAATTGAAGGAGAAGGGTGAGGGAGGATAATTGAGGAAAAAGGTGTGGGGGAGCTTTTGAGAAGGGTGAGGGGAAGCTTAGCGAGGAGAGTGAAGTTTGCTTAGAAGGGGGAGGAGGCAGCTGAATTGAGAGGGAGGGCGAGGGAAGCTTTGAGAGGGAGGGGAGATGTGTCATAAAATGTCACGTGTCATAAAGTTCAACTTCACGTGTCATAAAGGTACATTTCTCACACCTTAGGCGTAACCCAGCTTGTGACAGCCGATTGAGGACTTCGATAAGGTTCTCGACGTATTCATGTTGTGATTTGTCAGTCACTCGTGTGTCGTCCTGAAGTACGACTGTCTTTGGTACAGTTTTCAAAAATGTCTCCATCTTGTGTTGGAAGATTGGTGCAGCAGAGCGTATACCAAATGGGCATCTGTTGTACATGTAGAGTCCTCGATGGGTGTTGATGCATGTTTTAGCCTTGGAATCATCATCCAGTTCCATTTGAGCATAAGCATGTCGTTCACTTGCAATCCATCTTGGCCAGAAGTCTTTCAAGAGCTAATAGATGAACAAAGACTTCAGGACAGGCATGATCTGCTTGCATGTGTTTTCTGACAGAAAGTAATTCGGCTTATGGACTTGCTAACAATAGGAGCAGTATTTTGACAAGTAAAATGTGATACAGTATGTACTCTTTTGAATGGCAAAAGAGGGGACTTCCTCATATCCACATTCTCCTCTGGCTTTCTGAAAAGATCAGACTGAGTCAAATTGATTGTGCAATTCGTGCAGAACTTCCTTATCCACAGAAGGATCCTATCCTCTATGCCACTGTTACCAAACAAACGATCCATGGCCCATGTGGAACACTTGTCCGACACTCTCCTGCATGAAAGATGGAAAATGCACAAAAAGATTCCGAAGAAAGCTTCTACAAGAGATACGGACAGATAAAGATGGATATCCACTTTACGGAAGAAGGAGACCAGGAGATGGTGGTTTCACCATCAAACAGAAACGACGCTGCAATGGTGAGGAATTGGTCATTGATAACCAGTGGGCAGTTCCATATTCCTCTCTACCATGCAAGATCTTTGATGCACACATTATTGTTGAATTCTGTAACTCCATCAAGTCTATTAAGTATTTCTGCCAGTATATAAACAAGAAAAAGAGCAATCAGCGATTGCAGACCCTCGCCAGGACTGCTTTTGCGTGGTGGATTTTGTGTGGCGTTTGTGTGCTGGTGTGTTACGTCATTATTAAGAGACATAATTAGAACTGCCACTTTATAATTGCTGGCAGTGAAGACTGGGTACCAAGATGTCCCGCTTTGATGCAACCACGCTTTGATCAGACACTTGACCCTGACTAATGACGTTTTTTTTAAATTATCACCATTCATTATTCAATTAAATTTAGACTCGGATTAAAATAAATTACATTCAAATCAAATGGAAGACCAAATAGGTGCAGTCATACATTGCAGTAATCAGAAGGAACCCAAACAAGCAAAAAGCAAAATTTAAGTCATCAGGCAGAACCTGGATGGCATTCACATTTCAGCTGCTGCTCCTCCACCCTCAAACCCATCCAGGCACTGCTAAGTTGAACGTTGAACGTTAAAATATGCATTTCCCATCGCTACTCGATCATAAATTTGAAGTTTCATGTCGATCGGTTAAGTGGTTCCAGAGAAAACATGATTTAATATTTTTCTCCAATCCAATATGGCTGCCAAACCGTGTGACCTATCAATTATTCCTTCACAAATTTGTACACCCATGGCTTGGGGAACATTTGTGTGAAGTTTCCCCTTGATTTGTCCAGCCGTTCTGGAGAAGAAGATATTAATGGGTATTGGGTTAAATCCAATATGGCTGCCAAGCCATGTGACCTATGATGTCATATGTATGAACCTTTTGTTCCTCATAGATAAGTGGTCATAAGTCTAAACTTTTGCCTCGATCTGTTCAGCCACCTCAGAGAAGAAGATTTTTGAAGTAAAAAAAAAACAAAAAAACAATATGGCTACCGAATCACGTGACTGATGACGTCATCAACTTCAATCTTTCATCAAGTAAGATTGAAGAAGAATATGTGTCATGGATGAATTTGCTCTTATGTGCCTTTTTGCTTTCTTGCTTTTAAATACTTGCTTTTAAATAATTGCTTGCTTGTGTGTTTGTAATAAATAATTGTTTGTTCCTATTTCCAATCTGTCTCGGTTGTCTTTTCCTTTATTGTTCCGATGTGCACAAGTAAGGTTAGACGGGACGTTCTACCGCAATAATTTGCTTCGGCAGCCAACGCCCACTCACTGTAATGCTCGGCAGTATTCCGAGTGTGCGCTGAGGGCACTGACCCCAATTAGCCAGCCATCCACAGGTGAGGTATCACGCGAAGTCGTGTAACCCTGCTCAGATTGGCCGTGCCAATCGACGTTTGTGGTTGCCTAGCAACCTGCCAGTGCATCAAATTATCTATGCCTGGCGGCCTCAGGACCGGATGATAGGGAGGGTCCCAAGTACTTCCCCTCATGGCAAGCCTCGAACCCCGGATCCACAACAATATATTGTTACGAATTTGGAATTCGATTGCACACAACATACAGGTTTCTTTAGTCAGCTATCTCGAAAAGTGCTTGTTCCCTAGATAGCTCACCTTTCATTGTTTAAATGTTTAGAAATCGATTAGATGTGCTGCAGATCGACTTAATAGTTAGGGAACGAACAATGGAGATGTTCTGCGAAGAGGAAGAAGAACCCTGCCATCCCGTGATTCATGATGTCAACAACTCCCTCCCACCCGTGGTTGAGCGGGGGATGGAGCACGAGGGCATGAGTCACGCCGGGCGCGGGGGAAGGGGGCGGAGAAGGATAAGAGGGGATCCTTTCTTTGTTCTGAGTTGGATTTGGGAGTTGAGGGCTGCGTTGTTCAGCAGACCTTCGGGTCCTGTTTGGCTTGGGTTAGGGTTGAGGCCTTCGGAAGCTTTTTGCTTCTGCAGAGGAGTTGTTCAGTAGAGCTTCAGTTTCTGCTTGGCTGGTTGTTCAGTGGAGCTTCGGCCACGGCTTGGCTCGGGTGGAGACTTTTTGGAGATCTGCTTTGTTTGGAAGAGAGTTGAGCTGGTTGCTCGACTCGAGCTGCGAGTGGTGGCTTCTTCTTCTTGGTTCGTGGAGCTCTTTGTTCTCCTTTTGGTTCCCGGCTTGGTGCGACTCGTCAGCCTCTTCTTAGAGGTGGTTCCTCGGGGAAGCGACGCATCGACGGGAAGGACCGGCGCCTCGTCTCACCAGCACGTGTTGAGAAGCGTGGGAGGATTCGCGGGAGCTCGGGAAGGATCGCGGCTCACGGCGATTGGATCCAGCTCGCTCTCGCTGGAGCCCGGGTCTGAACAACTTGAAGACCACACGAGGTGGAGAGGTTTGAGATAGGCTCTGGGTTTCAGCTCACCTGTCCTCCGAGCTGGAGCCCATTATAAAAGGCCCCAGCCACCATTTATTAGGTGTGTGTGTGTGTGTGTGTGTGTGTGTGTGTGTGTGTGTGTGTGTGTGTGTGTGTGTGTGCGTGCGCGCGCGTACGTGTGTCCGTGGGCCCGTGTCTACTAAGTAGTAAAAACTGTTAAGTGATCGTGTAGAACGGTTGTAGTTCTCCTGTCATGCGTGTTGGCCTTGTATAATTGCATACGTGTTTTGCCTTGTTTAATTGCATACGTGCATGCCTGCTTACGTACTTTATTACAATAAATGTCATGTGTGAATGTAAACCTGTTCGTTGCGTCCTCTTCCCTGAATTGAGCTGCCATCTTGCTCTCGGAATATAGTCTTGCTCTACCCACGCGATAAATTAGGTATGTCGACAATTCGGAGATTGACCCTGTAGCGCGGGTAGAGTGTGGACAAGGTTGTGGTGTGCTTAAAAACACACCCCTGGCTGGTTTTCGGCGTTGATCCGGAAAGCCGTGACTGGATTGTCCGTTCGGTGGGTGAAGCGGCCGCTATTGGTTAGATGCGGTTGTTCGCACGCCAGCGGGCGGAAATCTACAACAATATTGTGGCTTCCATAGGCAGCTACTTTCTTTCATGGTGTTATCTCAAAGGCTTGGAATGTTATCTGTGCTGGGAATATATTGGGGAGGATTGTTCACATCCCTTTATCGATCCAACTGTTTGGACACGAGCACTGTTGAAACTGTTCTATTTTCCTTTGACTTTGAGTAATTGCTTGTGCTGTCTTCCCATTGGCTGAACACTAATTCACCCCAGTTCTGTTATTTGACTTGAGGCCTTGAGCAAGCTACTCCTCCTTATCAAGAGACTGACCATAGCTGTTCATTCATCAAACCCTCTGTCCCCCACTTGTATTGTTGTTTGAGTATAAACGAGCCCAAGCTGGGACACTTAGGTCAAGAGGGCTTCACCATTGTTGGAGGGCCTCTCTCCATAAATATGTTCAAATGATTAAACTCTGTTAAAATAAATAAATACAAGAACCGATGAGTGAGTTTTCCTCCACTGTTTAGTACCACAAAGTGAATACCTTATTTATAACTAGGTGAGGTGTAAAACCTCACAGTAAATACCTTATTTGAAACGAGGTGAGGTGTAAAACCTCACAGTAAATACCTTATTTGTAACTACTTGAGGTGTAAAACCTCACAGTAAATACCTTATTTGTAACTAGTTGAGGTGTAAAACCTCACAGTAAATAACTTATTTGTAACTAGTTGAGGTGTAAAACCTCACAGTAAATACCTTATTTGAAACTAGGTGAGGTGTGGTACCTCATAGTCAATATCTTATTTAAAACTCGGTGAGGTTTCGTACCACACAGTAAATACCTTATTTGAAACTAGGTGAGATGTAAAACCTCACAGTAAATACCTTATTTGTAACTAGTTGAGGTGTAAAACCTCACAGTAAATACCTTATTTGCAACTCGGTGAGGTTTCGTACCACACAGTAAATACCTTATTTGCAACTCGGTGAAGTTTCATACCACACAGTAAATACCTTATTTGCAACTCGGTGAGGTTTCGTACCACACAGTAAATACCTTATTTGAAACTAGGCGAGGTGTAAAACCACACAGTAAATACCTTATTTGCAACTCGGTGAGGTTTCATACCACACAGTAAATACCTTATTTGCAACTCGGTGAGGTTTCGTACCACACAGTAAATACCTTATTTGCAACTCGGTGAGGTTTCGTACCACACAGTAAATACCTTATTTGAAACTAGGCGAGGTGTAAAACCACACAGTAAATACCTTATTTGCAACTCGGTGAGGTTTCATACCACACAGTAAATACCTTATTTGAAACTCGGTGAGGTTTCATACCACACAGTAAATACCTTATTTGTAACTAGTTGAGGTTTCATACCACACAGTAAATACCTTATTTGTAACTAGTTGAGGTTTCATACCACACAGTAAATACCTTATTTGAAACTAGTTGAGGTGTAAAACCTCACAGTAAATACCTTATTTGAAACTCGGTGAGGTTTCATACCACAAAGTAAATACCTTGTTTGTAACTAGTTGAGGTGCAAAACCTCACAGTAAATACCTTATTTGTAACTAGTTGAGGTTTCAACCTCACAGTAAATACCTTATTTGAAACTAGGTGAGGTTTCATACCACACAGTAAATACCTTATTTGTAACTAGTTGAGGTTTCGTACCTCACAGTAAATACCTTATTTGAAACTAGTTGAGGTGTAAAACCTCACAGTAAATACCTTATTTGAAACTCGGTGAGGTTTCATACCACAAAGTAAATACCTTGTTTGTAACTAGTTGAGGTGTAAAACCTCACAGTAAATACCTTATTTGTAACTAGTTGAGGTTTCAACCTCACAGTAAATACCTTATTTGAAACTCGGTGAGGTTTCATACCACACAGTAAATACCTTATTTGTAACTAGTTGAGGTTTCGTACCTCACAGTAAATACCTTATTTGAAACTAGGTGAGGTTTCATACCACACAGTAAATACCTTATTTGTAACTAGTTGAGGTGTAAAACCTCACAGTAAATACCTTATTTGTAACTAGTTGAGGTGTAAAACCTCACAGTAAATACCTTATTTGAAACTAGGTGAGGTTTCATACCACACAGTAAATACCTTATTTGTAACTAGTTGAGGTGTAAAACCTCACAGTAAATACCTTATTTGAAACTAGGTGAGGTGTAAAACCTCACAGTAAATACCTTATTTGTAACTAGTTGAGGTGTAAAACCTCACAGTAAATACCTTATTTGAAACTAGGTGAGGTTTCATACCACACAGTAAATACCTTATTTGTAACTAGTTGAGGTGTAAAACCTCACAGTAAATACCTTATTTGAAACTAGGTGAGGTTTCATACCACACAGTAAATACCTTATTTGTAACTAGTTGAGGTGTAAAACCTCACAGTAAATACCTTATTTGAAACTAGGTGAGGTTTCATACCACACAGTAAATACCTTATTTGTAACTAGTTGAGGTGTAAAACCTCACAGTAAATACCTTATTTGTAACTAGTTGAGGTATAAAACCTCACAGTAAATACCTTATTTGAAACTAGGTGAGGTTTCATACCACACAGTAAATACCTTATTTGTAACTAGTTGAGGAGTAAAACCTCACAGTAAATACCTTATTTGAAACTCGGTGAGGTTTCATACCACACAGTAAATACCTTATTTGTAACTAGTTGAGGTGTAGAACCTCACAGTAAATACCTTATTTGTAACTAGTTGAGGTGTAGAACCTCACAGTAAATACCTTATTTGTAACTAGTTGAGGTGTAGAACCTCACAGTAAATACCTTATTTGTAACTAGTTGAGGTGTAGAACCTCACAGTAAATACCTTATTTGTAACTAGTTGAGGTGTAGAACCTCACAGTAAATACCTTATTTGTAACTAGTTGAGGTGTAAAACCTCACAGTAAATACCTTATTTGTAACTAGTTGAGGTGTAAAACCTCACAGTAAATACCTTATTTGTAACTAGTTGAGGTGTAAAACCTCACAGTAAATACCTTATTTGTAACTAGTTGAGGTGTAAAACCTCACAGTAAATACCTTATTTGTAACTAGTTGAGGTGTAAAACCTCACAGTAAATACCTTATTTGTAACTAGTTGAGGTGTAAAACCTCACAGTAAATACCTTATTTGTAACTAGTTGAGGTGTAAAACCTCACAGTAAATACCTTATTTGTAACTAGTTGAGGTGTAAAACCTCACAGTAAATACCTTATTTGTAACTAGTTGAGGTGTAAAACCTCACAGTAAATACCTTATTTGTAACTAGTTGAGGTGTAGAACCTCACAGTAAATACCTTATTTGTAACTAGTTGAGGTGTAAAACCTCACAGTAAATACCTTATTTGTAACTAGTTGAGGTGTAAAACCTCACAGTAAATACCTTATTTGTAACTAGTTGAGGTGTAAAACCTCACAGTAAATACCTTATTTGTAACTAGTTGAGGTGTAAAACCTCACAGTAAATACCTTATTTGTAACTAGTTGAGGTGTAAAACCTCACAGTAAATACCTTATTTGTAACTAGTTGAGGTGTAAAACCTCACAGTAAATACCTTATTTGTAACTAGTTGAGGTGTAAAACCTCACAGTAAATACCTTATTTAAAACACGGTGATGTGTAGAATCACACTTAGTTCTGGGAATAGAACAATATAATTTTTTTTCTTCGAATCTTCGCTTTCATCAGACAATGTTTGGACTGTTCTCTTCCACTGCAAATGCAGCAAAGACTTCTTCTCCTTGTCTCCATGGTAACATAACATAATGGACACGTTATTCATTCCTGCACTGTCCATCTCTACGCTGTCTCCCTGCTGTCCATCTCCAGACTGTTTCCACGCTGTCCATCTTCAAACTGTCTTCACGCTGTCCATCTCCAGACTGTCTTCACGCTGTCCATCTCCAGACTGTTTCCAGGCTTTCCATCTTCAGACTGTCTTCACACTGTCCATCTTCAAACTGTCTTCACGCTGTCCATCTCCAGACTGTTTCCACGCTTTCCATCTTCAGACTGTCTTCACGCTGCCCATCTCCAGACTGTCTTCATGCTGTCCATCTTCAGAATGTCTCCATGCTGTCCATCTCCAGACTGTCTCCACGGTGTTTCCACGTCAACGCTTTCCATCTCCAGACTGTCTCAATGTACTAGACGTTTATAGTCTAGTATATAGGGGGAGTATATAGGGGGAGGGGTGGTGGGGGCATTCCTGATCCTTAAAAGCAAAAATGGGGAAAAAGGATTTGGAAAGGTGGGGAGTTCTGGAGACGAAGACAAGGTCAGGGATGTTGGCTGTCCAAGTGTAGCAATTAATTATCTTGTAGTTTTTGGGTTAAAGGAATGAATGGACCAGAGATTAATTCTCACAGTCCATCTTTATATCAATTCCAGCAACTAACACAAGATAGTCAACACACTTGGAGCAGCAACGTGTCCGATTTGTTTTCCTTTATATGGAGTAAACGAGGACGTCGTTGGAGACACCTGTTCGGGATCCCACCCGCTGTGTTTCCTTCTCACTCGATAACCCTCATTCCAGCAGTTTCTCGGTCCCGTCGAGCCGAAGCGAGTTCACTGAATTACAGGATTTGCTGATGATCTCCACGACGGGAAATCTTTGAACAACATCATCATTTTAATTCCCTTTAAACAGTCTCAACAGGTTGAAAAAGGAGGCTTCTCGAGAACAAATAAACATTTTAATATCTCGAACCTCCTCGAACCACGTGACTTCCTCACGATCAAACAACCACGCGTCCCCCAATTTAATATTGGGGTTTTATAACATCGGACACATCAACCTTGAAACATTGCGGACGTTTACATCGACCGAGTCATCGTTTTCGAGTGAATTTAAAATCACACAATGGGAGAGGAGGTGTGGCTCGAGCATTTCCCGACATGCTTCGCGCCTCCAACGTTCGATAATTCTTCTTTTGAATCAAAAGCCGTTTACTGGGTTTTTTCCCCCCAATTACATTCTTCAATTTTCAATCAATGATTTTTCTCTAACTGTTGGGTTGATGTTAACGATGTAAACTACTTACTGCCTTCGTCGTGTTTGTGTTGTTGGTTGACGGCGTTTTGAGGAAAGTGAAACTGTCATGCGATGAATAATTAAATCAGAGACCAAGACTGAAGTGGGAACAACAGGTTTATTCCCGGCCATGGGAACAACACAGCACAACACAGCATCGGGATAGGGGCGGGTCACGTGACTCCCCTTAACCACGCCCTGATGCACCGATGTGTGTCTGCAGGAGTACAAACTACTGATACATTACATCTTACCCCCCCCTCCCTTTTTTTCTTTTTTACAAGTCAAGATCCTCAGGATGCTTACAGATACGACCTGATCTTCTAATTTAAGACACTAGTGTGTGCCAGTATGTGCAGCTTCGTTCCTTCGCTTTCGTAAACGACGACTGGATTGGGGCATTGTTTCAACTAGTGCGGGTCCGTAGGTGAGTGCCAGTATGTGCAGCCCTCTCTTGCCCCCTCTCTCGCCCCCCTCTCTCCCTCCTAGTCTCGTCCTTCCTCTCTCCCCCCTACTCTCTCGCCCCCACTCTCATCCCCCCTCTCCCGTCCCCCTCTCTCGCAGATATTGCTCGACAGATAAATGGCCATAACTTGGGAACCACTCGTCCGATTAAGATCAAACCTCAAAAAGGCACATCCGTGGGTCCCCAGCAATATTCCTGGCAAGTTTCAATCAGATCGGACCGTCAATCGTGCAAAAAAATTTAAAATAATAAATAAATAAACATTTATTGTGACGTCATAGCACCGTGTCCTGTCATTGGTCGACAGATAAATGACCGTAACTTGGGAACCGCTCGTCCGATTGATATCAAACCTTGAAAAGGCACATCCACGGGGCCCCGGCAATATTCCTGGCAAGTTTCAATCCGATCGGACCAGTGGTCGTCGAGAAACGGCGGTCACAGACAGACAGACAGACACACAGAGATTGCTGTAATTATAGATAGATGAAACAGAGGGTATACTTGGGAGGGATAGAAGGAAGGTATAGTTGGGAAGGATAGAAGGAGGTGGAGGGAAATGTGGAGAAAATAGGAACTGATGGTAACTCGAAGGGCACTTGGGCGAGCGCGTACCTTCACCACATAATGCCTGATCCATATACCACATATTGGGCCCAACTCCTTTTTTGAAATATGCTATATATCGTTTTTGGCCCTATCTCAACGGCGAAGAATCAGTTTAAAATCAAAATACTGTAATTCTCAGATCCAGAGCAGGATTTGGATCTTCACCAAAATCGAATCAATTTGTCGTCGTCACACACCCAACCTGTCCACAAAGTTTCATCTGAATCCATTCACAACTTTTTTATATATACCGGACGTAGTGGCGTGCGCCTGTAATCCGGCAACTCGGAGGCTTGGGTTGGAGGATCGCTTGAGGACGGGAGCTCTGCTCTGTGCTGGGCCGCGCTATGAGAGGGTGTAGGGCAGCCCGGAATCATGGCGAAACCCAATCCTTATCCCTGTGTCGTAAGAGGTGACCAGGGTTGCATCAGGAAGGGCATCCGGCATAAAACCTGTGCCAAATCAGTATGCGGATCATAACGGATGATCCGCTGTGGCGACCCCTAACAGGAGCAGCCGAAAGAAGAAATATATATATATATATATATATATATATATATATATATATATATATACATATACATATACATATATATATATATATATATATATATGTATATGTATATGTATATATATATATATATATATATATATATATATATATATATATATATATATACATACATACATATATATATATATATATATATATATATATATATATATATATATATATATATATATATATATATACATACATACATATATATATATACATACATACATATATATATATATATATATATATATATATACATACATATATATATATATATATATATATATATATATATATATATACATACATATATATATATACATACATATATATATATATATATATATATATATATATATATATATATATATATATATATATATATATACATACATATATATATATATATATATATATATATATATATATATATATATATATATATATACATACATACATACATATATATATATATACACATACATATATATACATACACACACACACACACACACACACACACACACACACACACATACACTTAGCAATATCTCTCAATGGTGAAGAATCACTGAAAAATTATCACATCTGGAATCGGATCTTCACCAAAATTGAAACAATTCTTCCTTGTCACACACCCAACGTGTCCGTCAAGTTATTTCTGAATCTGTCCACAACTTTTTGAGATATCGTGCTACATCTGATTTTTGGCGCTATCTCTCAATGGTGAAGAATCACTTTAAAAATTTCTCGTAGTCGGATCCAAATCCGGATCTTCACCAAAATCGAATCAGTTCATACTTGTTACATCCAACTTGCCCACCCAATGTCATCTGGAGCCGTCCACAACTTTTTGAGATATCCTGCACACAAACAGACAAACAAGAAGACATCGTACATAGCATGACACTTGCAAAATCCATAAAACAAATAGGACCTCAAAAATAATTGGTGGTTGAATTCAATGAACAAATGTGCAACTCTTCTTCAAATTTCAAGTCAATCGGATGAAAATTGACAATTTTAGAAATTCGGCCTATGTTGTCCTTTTGGCTGATGTGGACCTCCAAAATAATTGGTGGTTGAATTCCTGACCTGATCTGCAAATCCTCCTCAAATTTCAAGCCAATGAGATGAAAATTGAGGATTTTAGAAATACCTCCTTAGATGTTGACCTTGGGCCAATATTGACGTTTTGGTTGATGGTGACCTTTTGGTTGATGGTGACCTTTTGGTACATGTTGACCTCAAAAATAATTGGTTGCTTGAATTCAGTGACCTGAAATATAAATCCTCTTCAAATTTCAAGTCAATGAGATGAAAATTGAGGATTTTAGAAATACAACCTTAGTTGTTGACCATGGGCCTATGTTGACCTTTTGGCCTATGTTGAGCTCAAAAGTAATTGGCTAGTTAAATTCCGTGAACGGAAATATAAATCCGATTCAAATTTCATGTCAATCGGATGAAAATTGAGGATTTTAGAAACACCACCTTATTGTTGACCTTGGGCCTATGTTGACCTTTTGGTCCATGTTGACCTCAAAAATATTTTTCTGCTTGAATTCAGTGTCCTGAAATATAAATCCTCTTCAAATTTCAAGTCAATCGGATGAAAATTGAGGATTTTAGAAATACAACCTTAGTTGTTGACCTTGGGCCTATGTTAACCTTTTGACCTCAAAAACAATAGGCTTCTTCCTTCTGACAAACTCTACCATTTGGTGAAGTTTCGTGAAGATCGGTTTAAAATTGTGACCTGTAGGCGACAGAGACAAACAGACAAACAGACAGAAAAACAAAATCGACGAACCAATATACTTGAAAAATGTTTGATTTTACAAGTAACAAACAAACAGACAGAAAGGGTTGAAAACATAACCTCCATCACTTTCGGTGGTGGAGGTAATAAGGAGAAAATTCAAACAAACATGATCGTGCACATAGACGGGAAGACGTGTCGGCCGAAGAAACCTGATATGACAAGACTGATCAAAACTCACCAAATAGCACAACTTTTGAAACAAAGTCGAACTCGGAACACTCAGTAAATACGGAGGCAACAAAATAAACAGACAAAACGCTACAAACAACAACCGGAAGCTTACCTTTAAGAATGTCAGCATAGGCCCCTGGAGAGAACCAACCATCACTTCAAAAACCGGAGCCAGAAGTCGAGTGGACTGCTTAAAGATAAAGATGTTATTCCTTTTTATCGCCTCGTGAATGGACTCTCCTCTCTCTATCAAGTGCAGCCTGTGGCTACTGTTTGCATCATTGGTTGGGACACGGCTATGCCACTGATGCAGTGTCCCCCTTACCAGTACACTGGCGCTCATTTTGTCGACCTCAGAAGGATGACAGGCTGAGCCAACCCCCTGGTGTATTTTTAATTCAGCGGCCAACGAGGCTTGAACTCAGGACCCGAGGATCCCAAGCCACCACCCTAACCGTGAAGCCAACGCCAGGCTATGAATGGACTGATAAAGTGTGACGAGAACATTCTTGACATACTCCCGGTACTTTTATTTTCCAAGTTTTTCCATGTTGCGGAAGGTGTTCACCACAGTTTGTTCCACACAGACATGACTATAAATGGATATTAGCTCCTGTGATTCCTTGATAAAGGTTGAGGAGAGGAGATTGGGACAATACTCTGTGCAGAGCGTTGGTGCTGATTAAGCAGTCTCCTTGGCTATTGGGCACAATCCTGGCCGGGTCGCCACTCCGACACAGTATACCAGCATGCTGGTACTCATTTTGCCGACTTCGGAAGGATGACAGGTCGAGTTAACCCCACCTGGTATTAATTCAACAGCAGAGCGGGATTTGAACTCAGGACCCTCGGATTCAAAGCCCACCACCATAACCATTTAAGCCAACACCAGGCATTGATAAAGGGATTAACCATTAAGGTGATTGTCGCACAGAGCTTGTCCACCTGTGCCTTGAAGGTTTGCTGTGCCGAGAAGCCCACCTCATGGCTTTTGAAATCATCAGGGTCGTCTCCATTGAAATAGTGGATATAGACAATGGTTGCACCTCCCTAAGTCCTTTAGTTTCAAAGTGACAGTGAAAAAGGTCAATTTTGATAATGGAGGTGGTGGCCATCTTGGAAAAGTCCAATCTGAGAGTCGTAAGTCGGGCACCTCCCTGTGGAATGTTTTTACATGGCCCAACTAACAACTGTACCAAGTGTGGTGCTTTTGTCCGGTGTGTAATGATCTCACCAAATTTGGAGCTCAGCTACTGGACTATCACTAATTTGTCTCCAAAAATTACTTTAAAATCCCAATGATCAGTTTCAACAAACTGAGAACCTTCAGAGTTTCTAATGACGGTGGAATCTGAATCTGAGCTCGAAATACACTGTTTCTCGATGTAAGCTGCCATTTGGATCAAGGTCTGACTTCACTGGCGATATTGAAAATCGACCCTTTGGGGCTTTTTTTGTCATTTGTGATTGGCAAAAAAAATTCAAATTTTTTTCCCCTTCAAATTAGACCGTGATTAATGATTTTCAATTGTTCTCAAAAAAAAAAACATGCATTTAGGTTCCCCTTTAATGTTTTGTATTGTATTTGAAGAAAATAAATGTTGATTGATTGAACTTACCTGGCATTCTGACTAAGTAGCTGTACACGTCAGGTTGTTTCACCGTCAGCCAGTCTCACACGGGTTGTTGCGCCAGATGTCTGCGGGGTGCTGATACGGACAAGAATCAAATTCGATTAACCACAATTTCACGTGATACCTTGCCAAAGCCGAGCCTGACAACTTTTCCATGTTCGGTATTGATAAAACATGACAATGCTAAAATGGAACAAATTCCAAAAAAGGCCGCAAAATTCATCGATGAAAGGTAGATAAACGCATGTAACGTGGTGATTCGAGAGACAAAAACCAATATGACGTCATTGTGATGCATCAGGTTTGCAATAAATTATCTGTGCTAATGCCCGGCTTGATTCCCACAAACAAAATTCAAACAGCTTGCCTAGTTTCAGAGATAATTTTTTTGGCGATTTCCATTAGCGGAGATATTTTGACATCATAACTTTTTTTCTCGGAGGAATTTTCAAAATCGGAGATGGTTACTGTCTTCGCAGGGTATTTTTACATATATGTGCCAAGTTTCAGGAAGTTTCGATGAAAATCGTAGGCTGTGAAACAAACAAGCTTGAATGAGCTAAGATACTTGTCCTCTTAATGATGACGTCATAAAAACGAATATGATGTCATTGTGATGTATCAGGTTTGCGATAAATTATCTGTGCTAATGCCCGGCTTGATTCCCGCAAACAAAATTCAAACAGCTTGCCTAGTTTCGGAGATAATGGTATTGGCGATATCCATTAGGGACGATATTATGATGTCAACTTTTTTTCTAGGAAGAATTTCCAAAATCGGAGATGGTTACTGCCTGCACGTGGGCTTTCTGCATATACATGGCAAGTTTCACGAAGATCCGATGAAAGCTCTGGGTTGTGAAACAAAAAATGTCAAAAAATAGGAATGACATCATAAAAATTGATATGACATCATAGTGATGTATCATATGTGCAGCAATTCATCTCTGCTAATGCCCTGTTCGATTCCCGCAAAAAGCATTCAAAAAGCTTGCCTAGTTTCGGAGATAATTTTTTAGGCAATTTCCATTAGCGGAGATATTTTGACGTCATAACTTTTTTTTTTCTCGGAGGAATTTTCAAAATCGGAGATGGTCACTGTCTGCGCAGGGTATTTTTACATATATTCGCCAAGTTTCAGGAAGTTTCGATGAAAACTGTAGGCTGTGAAACAAAAAAGTCCACAAGAACAACAGCGTGAGTAAGACTTAGAGATCCTCCACGAGGATCTAAAAAGTCCACAAGAAGAAGATGAAGAACAACAACGTGAGTAAGACTTAGAGATCCTCCACGAGAATCTAAAAATAAAAGCTTGTTCACCTCCATGTGTCCTCCCCCTCCCATTGTTCTCACTCACTTCTAATTTACTGTTGGTGTTTCCCCCCTTCCATTTTGCTCCCTTACATTCTGCTCTTGCTCTTCCATGAACCTCAATCATCTATTTATACAAAAAAAACTGCAAAACCCCTTTGACAGGCCAAATTATGATAGCCACTTCTTTTGTATGTAGCGCATGGCGGTGCCACTGATGCAGTGCCGCCATATAGCCACAATGTGATGGGACAAAACAGGATCACCTTTTGTCGACTCTTCATAAATGTACCTCGATAAATGCAATGTATGCCATGGAAAGGCCTCTGTGAAAAGGCCTCCACTTGCTCATTTGGAGTTGTATGTGTAACGTGTTTGTGCATCACACTTGTACGATTCATCAGTGGGGGTGGAGAACATTCATTTTTTATTTCAAACAATGAAATGTGAAAGCACTTGCAAATGTGCCAATCAATTCCTTTGCACATGCCGTTGCAGTTTATACATTTCATCAACCTTTCATTATCGGACCATATACTAAAATACGACTGATCAAGTGAAGCCTCTCCATTATAAAATCTATATTTGTTTGCCATAATTTATCCTTTAAGGCAATCTTTTTCTATTTACTTTTCTGGACCAGGAGTGTTATTTATTTTGTGTGACTAGCTCAGCCAAATCACCTCATAAACCAACCCGCAAACTCTTTTCCTTTATCACTGGGTAACCGAAGATGCTTCGAATCAACATTCTTTTATCGGCTGTTTTAACTTCACTTTGCATTTCATTTGCAATTCTGTTTCGATTCTTGGAGATGTGGTAAGAATCAGTAACTGTGTTATTAAATGGCCCAGTTATGGTAAATCATTTTTCCGGGTTGTGCGATTGTCAAACTGTCCTTGACTGAATATTTAGGTGGCTTTTTAAATGTCCGCTTCGCCAAAATGCTTATCTCGTTGATTGTTGCCTCCATTTGTGGGTTTCAGAAGGTGGGACTCCCAGAACTCAAAAACTCCACCTCTTATTCTTTTGGTAAAGGATAATGATTCATGAACCAAATTGTGAAGTTTCATTCTCATAGCCTTGTTCCAAGGCTCTTTTCAAAATCTTCACTTAACCTCTGTGACAACCTCTACTTGTAGCTCGTTTGGAGTGATATTCCCCGGAATGATTTTTAAGTACTCATTAAGGGTTTTCTTTATCACTCCTGTTATTCCAACCATCACTGGTACAATTTCAGCTTTCTTCAATTTCCAAGTCCTCTTGACCTCATTTTTCAGATCTTGGTATTTGGCCATTTTCCTGATTTCTGTGGCATTTATTCCAAAGTCATTGGGAACTGAAACCTCGATCAACAATGCCATTTTTTCCTTTTTATGTGTGAGCACTATGTCCAGATGCAGTGCTTTGTTTGCAATGTCCACATTTGATCGGATCATCCTATCATGCGTGAGCATTATATGTTCATTTTTAAGGATTGGATTTGGTTTGTGTTTCCGTGATTGTTCTCAGACCGGGATGTTGAAATGTTTGCAGATGTGCCAGTGGATTACTCTACAGACACTGTCATGTCTTTCTGTGTACAGCTGTTCCAACATGAGTTTTTTACATCCAAAAAGGAGATGACTGGTACTTTCTGTTTCTACGCCACAAAACCTGCATTTGTCTGATTGGCTCAATCCTACCATTTTCTTAAAGGCAGTAGTGTAGTGTCCTTGGTCTTGAGCATTCATGATGACTTGTTCTCCGTCCTAACTAATTTGACCTCTTATTAGCCATTCCAATGAGCCTTCTTCATTGATCCTTATCCTGTCAAGCTCTTTTTTTGAATCTTCCTGCTCTTTTGTCATTCTCCCATTTGTCAAAGTATATCTGCTGATATTTCTTTATGTAGTTTTCCTTTCTTTTTTTTCTTTTTTTTGCAATCAATGGGACTGTATTTGTTTCTGTTTCGTTTTCCTGTGTGGCTTCTATAATTTGCATCTGCTTTTGAACGTTTGTTGCTATATGACCGATGGTACGGCAGAAGGTGGAGTCATCAGCAAAGAGATAAAGAGGATTTTCTGGAGAGTCGGTTAGATCATTGATGAAAACCAGAAAAAGAACAGGGCCCAGAACGCTACCTTGAGGAACTCCAGCCTAGACAGGAAGAGGGGATGAAAGAACTCCATTTAGGGCCACACGTTGACTGCAACAGGAGAGGAAGTCTGCGAGCCATGAGTGGAGATGACCTTGGATACCATAGGAAAAGAGTTTGGTGAGCAGGGCAGGATGCCAGACCGTGTCAAAAGCACATGATATGTCCAGGGATACGGCTCGGATTTTCTTTCTGGCATTAAGGACTTCCATCCATTGTTGGGAGAGCAGAAGCAACATATCCAGGGTAGAGTGACCTGGTCTGAAACCAAATTGATGATCGGAAATCAAGCCATTGGAGAAGAGGAAGGATTTAATGTCTGAAGCGATGATGGATTCCATAACCTTGCTGATGATTGGGAGAAGGCTGATTGGTCTGTCGTTGCAGGGGTCTGTTTTTGCACCTTTTTCAAGCAGGGCAGTAATGTTTGATGATTTCCAAGCAGATAGCAGATGAACTTTAGCAAATGAGAGGGTGAATATAACAGAGAGAGGGTGAGCAAGAGCAGAAGAGCAGGTTTTTAGGACACGTGGGCTGATGCCGTCTGGACCGGTTGCAGAATCTGAGTCGAGGTTTGAAAGCAAGCTCTCCACCTTGTCAGGAGAAAAGGACACAGAGTTCAGGGACAGTTGGGTGCGACTGGGTGAGGTGGGTAGAGAAAGCGATGGGTTTTGGACACAAGATTTAGCTGCAAACACCGAGTTTAGGCATTCAGCCTTTTCACGTGCGGTATCAGCAGTGCGGCCATTTGAGGTAAGGGAGGGGATGGAGGGAGAACATACACCAGAAACAGATTTGATTCGATGCCACCAGGATTTTGAGGAGGGAGAGAGGTTTGAAAGTTGAGGGAGAGAGGTTTGAAATTTCAATCTTTCCTTCCAAGTGAGGTAGTATCAGCATTATGTTCCAGAGTGTCATTGCTTTCTCAATCAATGCAACTACTTGGGGGTCAATTTTGTACACTTGCTTGCATTTTATAATCCATGAATGTGGGACACTATCAAAGGCTTTTTTGTAGTGTATCCAGGCTGTGGTTTTCGAGAGCTTGCAGTTTTCGTGTATGGTTTTGTTAAACAATAAATGGTCTATTGTTCCATAGCATTCTCTCTTATATATTTTCTGCTCTGCCTCCAAAGCTCTTTGTTGAGTGAGGTGGTCGTAAATTGCATTGGTGATTATACCATTTAGAAGCTTCTATGTTGTTAGTGAGCATGTTATTAGTCTATATTTTTGGGTGGATGGTTTTTAAAAAGATTTTGGAATTAAGTGTTGCATTTTGTGAACCATTCATCCATTGGCTGTTCATTAAATGGATGAGTTCATTTAATGCTCGAGTGCAGTGAGGGTGGAGAGCATGTACTTGCTTTAGCCAGAAGTTTGGAATCCCATTCTGGCCTGGGAATTTGAAGTTCGGCACTTTTACGAAATGTTTTCGAATTTTCTCTTCATCAATATTGGCATTGGGTGCATTTCCTGTAGATGTTGCTTTTTCTTTTACCATTGCTGTTTCCAATTTGCTTCCTTGTTGTATTTTTTTTTCGTCTTTAAATATACCTTTCCAAAATTATTGTAGGTCCTCTTTTTTTAGGGGGAGTTGTCACATTTTGTTTTTGTTTCGCTACTCAGTTGACCGAACAATTATCTGCCCATTTTGCATGTATAGGGCTTCACTTCCTCATTAATTATTATGTACTCTTTTAAGTCATCGCATCTTCAAAAAGTCTTGCTGCAGGTCAGACACTTGTGCGACCTCTGCCCTGTGTGAATAACCTAATGTCTGTTCAAATTGCCTGTCTGAGAAAATTCTGTTCCGCAGGTTGTACGGCCTCTCACATTGGTTGTTATCACCTGTATGACTTCTCATATGAATATGCAAATTACCCAATGTACAAAATGCTTTCCCACATGTGCACTTGTGGGGCCTTTCTTCTGTATGAAATATTTTGTGCCTTTTTAAATTATACAGCCTATGAAATCCCTTGTTGCACATTGTGCATTGGTATGGTTTCTTTCCTGCATGAAAAAGCTCATGTCTTTGCAAAGATCTTGAGTTACAGAATGACTTGCTGCAGGTCCCACACTTGTGGACAGTTTCTCTTGCATGGATTGCTTTGTGGTTTTTCAAAACATTGAGAAGATGGAATCCTTGACTACAAATTGTGCATTTGTAGGGCCTCTCTCCTGTGTGGAAAAGCAGGTGTTTTCTTAATGAACTTATGGCAGTGTAGCATTTGCCGCAGGTAGCGCACTTGTGAGGCTTTTCTCTTGTGTGAGTTATTTTGTGCCGGTTCAAGTCGTCCATTCTGTGAAAAGATTTGCTGCAAGCCGAACACTTGTATGGCCTCTCTCCTGTGTGAAAAAGCAGGTGTTTTCTTAATGAACCTGATACAGTGTAGCATTTGCCACAGGTAGTGCACTTATGAGGCTTTTCTCTTGTGTGGGTTATTTTGTGCTGTTTCAAGTCATCCATTCTGCGAAAAGATTTGCTGCAGGCTGAGCACTTGTGTGGCCTCTCTCCTGTGTGAAAAAGCAGGTGTTTTCTTAATGAACTCGAAACAGTGTAGCATTTGCCGCAAGTAGCGCACCTGTGAGGCTTTTCTCTTGTGTGGGTTATTTTGTGCTGTTTCAAGTCGTCCATTCTGTGAAAAGACTTGCTGCAGAACGAGCACTTGTGTGGCTTCTCTCCTGTGTGAATGAGCATGTGTCTTTGCAAAGAATTTGAGACGGTGAATGATTTGCTGCATGTTTTGCACGTGTAGGGTTTCTCCTCTTTATGAATCGTTTGATGCCTTTTCAAGTCATTCCCTGTACGAAAAGTCTTGCTGCAGGTCAAACACATATGAGGCCTCTCTTCTGTGTGAATAAGCTGGTGCCTTTTCAAATGACCAGTCTGAAAAAAATCTTTGCCACAGGTTGTGCACTTATGAGGCCTCTCTCCTGTATGACGTCTCATGTGAATGTGCAAACCACCTAATGAGCAAAATGTTTTGGTGCAGGATGTACACTTGTGGGGCCTCTCTCCTGTATGAAGTCTCACGTGAATGTGCAAACCACCTAATGTGTAAAATGTTTTGGCACAGGCTGTGCACCTGTGGGGCCTCACATCTGAATGAACCAGCATGTGCCTTTTCAGAGAACCTTTTGCAGAAAATATTTTCCCGCAGGTTGTGCACTCGTGGAGATGCTTCATCTCAGTTAAGATACGGTCAATCCCATTTGAGTGAGAAAATTCTTTACCGGAAGGGGTACAGATTTGAAGTGTGCTTTCTGCATGCATATTTCCCTGTTCACCATGGAGGTTCTTCTCATATAAAATGGGATAAGCATGGCTATAATTATCCTCATTTAACCTGGATTCTTTTGGAACAGACACATGGAGTTCGTCTTGAGGAATCCACATGTTGTGGCATCCCACGCTCCATAACTTCAACTCTGCAGATATTCCTGGGAGAGAAATTCACACCCATGCAATCAGTGTGATAATGCTGCACTTGGAGCATGCACATAAGTAATAGAGCAGGAGTTGACCAATAAATGTAATGCCAATGAAGCAATAGAACAAATTGTACACACCTTGCAAAATCCCAAATAAACCCAGCCATGTCAATCAATTGCATTGATGGTGAATCCCATTTTCTCCAATGATCAAGTGACTAAGTTTACCATTTCAAGAACAAAACCCTAAGGTTCTTTACTTCCTCAATGTATATGTATAAGTGGCAACCAAACTTGCTTTTATTTAAGAGGTAAAGCAAATACGATACACACAGTACTCTGGCATGGCATTGGATACATCAAAGCAACTGATCGACTTTTGTTCTCCCCTTCTCAATTGACTTTCTGAGAGAACATTCATGAAAGCTCCCTTATCCCCCACCCCTTCCCCTGTTTCTACAAACCGCTCGCAATTACAGTGAGTCCTCATTTAATGTTGTAGTTACATTCTTGAAAAGTGTGACTTTAACTTATAGTGGGGAAACTTAGCTAAATATAGCATAACAATTGTGCATTTTGTGAGGAAAGCACCAAATTTGGCACACTAGTGGCCTATCGTATTATGAACAGATTTGGATATTGGGCCATCTCAAATTCAGCTGCTGATGGTTGTGGCAGCCATTTTCCACTGCCATCAAAAATTTTGAGATGGCCCAATATCCAAATCTGTTCATAATATGATAGGCTACTAGTGTGCCAAATTTGGTGCTTTCCTTACAAAATGCACAATTGTTATGCTAAGTTGCCCCACTATTAAACGACTTAGCGAATCCAATTTCTCCATAAGAATTAATGTAAATAGGAGGGTGGGGGTGGGGGTCAGGTTCCAGTGGAAAAATTTGTGAGAAGATAAAAGACATTATTTATATGTGAAGTATTATTTTAAACAAAACAATTGAATATCATCATCTCGAGTTGCTTCCGATCTTCATTGGTTCGCTCTTCTCCGTATGATTGCAGTTGTGGTGTGACTTCGGCTTCTTCCAACTCATCAAAACCTGCTTATTGGCCAAGCCGAAGATAACTTTATTCATAGCGGGGACAACATCTTTGAATCCTTTCAAGTCACTGACATATTCAGGCCAACTTCCTTCACACACCATTCATGCACACCTGAGTAACTTCAGCCCAAGACCCACCGATGTTATTGATGCACAGTTCAGTGTATATATACAAGGCCTATACTGTACGTACTCGGGGTGGGCTTATACACCAGTATTTAAGGTACGGCTTGTACATGGGTATTCATGGTATGGTTTATACTGTTGCTTTATTAAAAGGAGGAAAACCATTAGTTTGGAACTAAATTAGAGGTACAACGACTTTATAACAGAACAGTGAATGACATTAAATGAGTATGTTCTTCAATAGATCAGCGACTTAATAATGAACCAATGTTAACTGGGGCATTGTTAAGTGAGGATTTACTGCACTGCATGATTCAATATGCAGAACTCGAGCGATCTCTCCACCCAGTTAAAAATCCAATTCCATCCTGTCATATTTTTACTCGACTTAGCTTTAAGAATAAATATCTCACTTCAACAAATATTACACAGATATATTGTCGTGTCCAGTGGGTTCAACCCCTACCTGGATGGATGGCCAAGCTTCTCCCTTGGAGGCACACAACCGAGACTCAGAGATTAATACGCGTGCGGGAAAGTGGTGCAATGGCGGAGGTGCGGAGCACAGCACAGGGGCGCTTCACTAGGACAGCACAAGGGGGGTTTATACTCGAACCCCACAGGAAATACATGGATACAGCTTCTTAAAAGGAACACATTAAATGGAAATAAACAAATATTTACAAAGGACAATAATTCAAAAGGGTAATGCTGATAAAAAATAATGAAATAATAAATCCTAAAGTTGAGGCACCTCCTTACACAGACTCAAATACAGACAAAGAGAAAAACAAAATAAAAAGACAACCCCTCCTTTCTAGTATTCTTGTACATAGCTTGGCCCAGAGCTGGTCTTTGTGGAACTTGGAATCGAGGCGCTCCTATTCGCACATGCAGACGCGCGCAACAAAATGGTGTCGTTGTTGCTTTTCTCCCAGAGGGACAAATGCACGCCAGGCAATTCGCGAGCGGCACTCCACACCAAGGCTCAGAGCCCAGTGTAACGGCTTAGTGCGCCGATCATCACTGACCCAAACAAGAGCCAAAGGCCAGCGTCTTGCTTCACCACACGGGCCAAATTGCCTCAACACAAATACAAGGATCGTACTGTCCACCTCATCACGTGCACCCACCCTCAACTCTCACCTCTCCAAATCCACAACGTACCTCTGCTCTGATCACGGCTCTCCAAAAAAAGCACAAGCCCTGAACTCCCCGCCTCTGACTCTCTTCCAAAATCAACTCTGCCTCGTGCGTGCGCTCTGCCGATCTCTCGTCCTATTCAGTATGATGCCCCCCTCACCACGCCCTTTTCCTCTTCAGCTGTCACGCCGAACAATCTTCCGCCTCCGGGGCGTGGCCTTCTCGTAGGAAATGTGGGAAGGTGGGGCTTCTGCCTGCTTGTTGTGGTTTTTGGAACGTGTTCCCCACCTTTATTGCCGATCTTGAAATATAAAAACAGAGGGAAAAATCACAGAGGGGCGATTACATACTAGGGAGCTTATTCATAAACCTTAGCTAATTAACACAACACCACCCCCTTGTGTGGTGACACAACACTTAAGCTCACAGGTTCCCTACTTGGTTACATTGAGATGCCACCTCCACGTCCATGGACCAAGCAACTCCACACAATGCTATATTCCCTGTTAAATTCATCCATCTACCCCCACAACCGTAACTATATATATATATATATATATATATATATATATATATATATATATATATATATATATATATATATATATATATAAACAAACATATATACATATATAAACAAACATATATACATATATATATATATATATATATATATATATATATATATATATATATATATATATATATATATACACACACACACACACACACACACACACACACACACACACACACACACACACACACACACACACACACACACACACACACACACACACACACACACACACACACACACACACACACACACACATCTTCTTCTTCTTCTTTCGGCTGCTCCCGTTAGGGGTCGCCACAGCGGATCATCCATATGATCCGCATAGTGATTTGGCACATGTTTTACACCGGATGCCCTTCCTGACGCAACCCTGGTCGCCTCTTGCGACACAGGGATCTGGTACACCAATTTTAACTGGGGTATACACCGGCCCAGTACACTGGTACTCATTTCGCCGACCTCGGAAGGATGACAGGCTGAGTCAACCCCCTGGTGTATTAATTCAGTGGCCCAACGGGGCTTGAACTCAGGACCTTTTGGATCCCAAGCCGCTGCCCTAACCACTGCGCCAACACCAGGCTATACACACACACACACACACACACACACACACACACACACACACACACACACACACACACACACACACACACACACACACACACACACACACACACACACACACACACACATATATATATATATATATATATATATATATATATATATATATATATATATATATATATATATATCGTGTTGTGGTTGAGGAAATTCGCAAACCACCATTCAGGTCCCGTAGGTGAGATATCTCTGTAAGTATATGTGTAGTTAGCCCAAACCCGTTGTTTAGAGGGAATAAATGTGATTCATTCGGGCTGCGACCCTTCAAGATAGCCGTTTTCTGTTCTATCTTTATTTTGAACCAACCACGTCTCAACCGCCATCACACAACAACCACCAACCGCAACGCCGCTTCACAACAACAACAACAACGCCAACAAACACGACCTTTACCGTCACAACTCGCTCTCGCAATCATCGCATCACCGCCATTCCAAGCGTCACCGTGGCCAGGGACGACCACAATAAACCCTCCACCACCTTCACCTCTCCTCCTTCTGCCGCCATTCCCGCACCGCTTGTGGGCACCAATCCTGGACTCGTACGGGGCGTGCGCCGAGCAGCGGGTGCAAAAAGCGGCCTTTCCGGGGAAGTCGGATCAGGAATGATGCACGCCCACTTCTGTTCCATCCTATCAGCGAGCGCGGGGCGATTTGGCCCCGCCTCCAGGCGCGTCGGAGTAGAATCGATATATGCAAATTCGAGGATCAGGAATGATTCACGCCCACTTTTCCTCCGTCCAATGGGCGAGCGTGGCTCCGCCCCCGAGCCGATCCTGATCCGAAAATCTGCATATGGTTTCTCCTGCTAACTATAAAGCGCCGAGCGCGGGGCGAATCGAGTGCGAGAAGAGTTTCTGTTTCGGGCTCGAGTTGGTGTGGAGAGTTTCTGTTTCGGGCTCTAGTTGGTGTGGAGAGTTTCTGTTTCGGGCTCTAGTTGGTGTGGAGAGTTTCTGTTTCGGGCTCTAGTTGGTGTGGAGAGTTTCTGTTTCGGGCTCTAGTTGGTGTGGAGAGTTTCTGTTTCGGGCTCTAGTTGGTGTGGAGAGTTTCTGTTTCGGGTTCGAGTTGAGAGTTTCTGTTTCGGGCTCGAGAGAAGAGTTTCTGTTTAGGGCTCGAGTTGGAGTAGAGAGTTTCTGTTTCGGGCTCGGGCGAGTTGTGGCGGCGGCGAAGAGTGGCAGCAGCAGTCAAGATGGGTCTGGAGGAGAGTCGGTCTGTCGGGGTTCGGAGTCTGTCGGGGAGCTGCAGAGAGGAGAAGCCGGGAACGCGGTCGAGGGCGCAGTGGAGTCGCTCGTCGCGGGACCCAAGCAAGCCAGCTATCCTCTTTCCCCAGAGCATCAACAACCCCCCCCCTGTTTCCCCCCCGCGCTGAGATAGTGCGAAAGGGGGGCCCCGTTCCCACCCCATTCCAGGCAGTGCCAGCGAGGCCCGCGGAGGAGCGCGGAGTCGGGGCGCCGCCGCCATTTTGCGGCTCATCACAAGACGGGTAGGCTCTACGCGGTCTCGCGCCCACAGACCACGTCTGCCCCCTTGTATTCGAGGGTGGCCCTTTTCTTTTGATTTTGAGTATATGTGTTGTCGGCGCCGTCTGTAAAGTAAAACTGTGTAAGTGTTGCCGTGTGCTCGCGTAGTCAGTAGTAGATCTGCATTGTGTTTCTTTTGTTGCAATTGCTTTTGGTGCATAATTGTTGTGTTTTTTGTTACATTTGCTTTTGGTGCATAATTGTTGTAATTGTATATGTGTGCTTTCCGTTTGCCGCAGAATAAATGTGAATTATGTTGAACTGTTTTTCCCGTTTCGCTTCGTCTTTTCTTTAATTGAATCTCCATCTTACTTCACGTAAAGGGTTGGTCGTGGGCTAAATACGCCCGATAATTAATCGGAACCGTCGAGGTTGACGATAACACCGCTCGGTTATCCCGATAGTACGGAACGGGTCGCTTAAAGTGGCCCGTGTCCAAAGTCGACCTGCGGCGAGGTGCGATCGCCCGGTCTACCCTCCGTGTGGGTACTTAGGTAGGTCGAATTTGGCGAACAACCCTATCCCACGCGGGGGGCCGATTGGCACGATCGTGGTGAGGCCGAAAGGCCCACCCGTGACTAGTTCCCGGCGTTAGTCCGAGAGGGTCACGACGGAATCGTCCGTCCGGTGGGCGACGTGCCGCAATTTCAGTTACGTGGCCGCTCACACGCCGGCGGGCGCGAATTCGCAACAATATATATATATATATATATATATATATATATATATATATATATATATATATATATATATATATATATATATATATAAATATTGTTACAGATTTCAGAATCCAGTCTGTTGACTGCTGACGTTTTATGAGCGCTCCAGTCAGTTCCAGACAGACGGTTGCTCCAGTCAGTTCCAGACAGACGGTTGCTCCAGTCAGTTCCAGACAGACGATTGGTGAGCTGGCGACAGTTGAGTTTGTGACAGATGGTGACAGCTTTGCAGCCTTGCAGCTTCTCACAGCTCTTAACAGCTGTCCATTGTTGTGGCTCCTGGTGGCTCCTGACGGTGGGTGACGCTCGGACTGTTAATGGTGGTTCTGCTCGAGACCTGCTTTTGGCATAGCTGATTCTTGGCGTCCCTGGTTCCTGGGGTGACAATGTGACGTCGATTGGCGTTCAAGCCTGTTTGCGAGTGGGTTCATGGCAAGTCTGTTTTTCTATCAATGCCTGATTAATTCTTTATTTGCTTGCGATTATTTTGATTGATTTGAATTTCCTTATTTTCACCACAAGGAAATAAAAATTATTTTTAATTATTTTTTCCTTATTAATAAATTCCTTGTTGACATTCTAACCTATCCGTGCTTGTCCTTTCCTTCCATTGATCAAGCATTATTTTAACCTAAATAGACTGGGAGGTAATTACTAAACTAATTGACCTGTCATAGTCGGCACGCATCAGCAGTTAGACACTCGGCTGCCATAATTAAGATCTAATAATCAAGATAAGATTGGTGCTTTGCCGAGGGCACGCTCCCCGTACAGGAAGCCACGTGACCAAGTTAAACGGCAAAATTAGACGGTGGACACTGGAACTCGTGGTTAATTGATTGGCGTTCGTGGTTCTAAAGCAACCCACCATATCACGAAGTTAATTGTGAGCAGTGCCCCTCAAATTAATCAGGAAGTTAATTGTGAGGTCCGGCTCTTCCGAGGAGAAACGGGGATTAACCCCCTCATAATACACTCGGTACCCTTGGCCGTAACTATGTATGTATGTATGTATGTATATATGTATATGTATATGTATATATATATATATATAAATATATATATATATATATATATATATATATATATATATATATATATATATATATATATATATATATACACACATACAGTCATGCGCCCCTTAACGACAGGGATACGTTCTGAGAAATGCGTCGTTCGACAATTTTGTTATTGTGCGAACATCATAAAGTATACTTACACAAACCTAGATGGTATAGCCTACTACAGACCTTGGCTATATGGTATATCCTATTGCTCCTAGCCTCCAAACCTGTACAGCATGTTACTGTACTGAATACAGTAGGCAATTGTAACACAATGGTAAGTATTTGTGTGTCTCAACATATCTAAACATAGAAAAGGTACAGCAAAAATATGGTATAAAAGATAAAAAAAAATGGTACACCTGTTTAGGGCACTTACCATGAATGGAGCTTGCAGGACTGGAAGTTGCTCTGGGTGAGTCAGTGAGTGAGTGGTGAGTGAATGTGAAGGTCGAGGACATTACTGTACACTACTGTAGATTTTATAAACAATGTACACTTGGGCTACACTAAATTTAGAAAAAAATATTTTTCTTTCTTCAATAATAAATTTACCTTAGCTTACTGTAACTTTTTTCCTTTATCAACTTTAAAAAAAATTTAAAATTTTTTGATGAACGCTGAGGGGCCATGATGAACAAAACAACACGAGATTAAATCAAGCACACGGAAAAATGATGCAATCAAGAGACGCAGTAAATACGAGATGTATGAGGCTGCTGCGTAACACGGCATACTGTTTTACAGTAAACTTTTTTTTATAAGTAGAAAGATTACACTCTAAAATAAGGACAAAAAGTACAGTATAGTAAATACATAAACCAGTAACACAGTTGTTTATTATCATTATCAAGTATTATGTGCTATACTGTACTTTTATGCGACTGGCAGCACTACGACATCACTTGGCGATAGGAATTTTTCAGCTCCATTATAATCTTATGGGACCAACGTCGTATATGCTGTCCATCATTGACTGAAACGTCGTAATGCAGCGCATGATATATATATATATATATATATATATATATATATATATATATATTATATATATATATATATATATATATATATATATATTATATACAGGGGGCTGCAAAAGTAGGTATACAGTAATGATATACTGGTACATTCCTTACTGTATACCTACTTTTGCAGCCCCCTGTATATATATATATATATATATATATATATATATATATATATATATATATATATATATATATATATATATATATATATATATATATATTGACATGTGGAGTGTGATGAGCACTCCCACGATCTCCATTGGACACATTCCAACACTAAAGCATCACCTCCAACCCAGAGGCCTCGGCCCAGCGACTCTCTCAAACAGACAAAGATTACATGATCAACATCAGTTCAACATCAAACTAAGCCACCTATCCATTTTTCAGGCTTCTTTGCCCTCATCTGGAAGGCATACCGATAAATATTGAACCAATGATGACCATATTTATTGTTTAAACATCAGACGCATCTCCTGACTGTGAGGTGAGCATCGCTGTGGATTCTCTCTCACACGGTAAAACTGCATAATCCGCAAAGAACAACCGTCCATCTGCCACCCAGATGATTGTTCCCGCTAATGCAAACCATTCGACCAGAAGGCGCGTGATATGATCGGCAGGTAAATCGAAACGTGTGGAGTACGATGAGCACTCCCCCTATCCCCATTGGTCATTGTCCGCAGGCAATTTTACCATGTTGGACATAAACTGTGGCAATGCTCATTATAACAATCAGGAGATGCGTCTAAATGTTTAAACGACAAATGTGGTCATCATTGGTTCGATATTTATTGGTATGCTGTCCTGATAAGGGCAAATAAGCCCGAAATCTGGATATGCGGCTCTGTTTGATGTTTAACTGATGTTGACCATGTAATCTTTGTCTGTTTGACCGGGCCGAGGCCTCTGGGTTGGAGGTGACGCTTTTGGTGTAGGACTATGTCCAATGGAGATCGGCGGAGTGCTCTTCATACTCCACATGTTAGGATTTACCTACTGATCAAATCATGTGCCTTCTGGTTCAACAGTTTGCATTCGCAGGAACAATCATCTGGGTGGCAGATGGATGGTTGTTCTTTGTGGATTATGCGCTTTTACCGTGTGAGACATAACCCGTGGTGATGCTCACCGTAACAGACAAGAGGTGCCTCTGATGTATAAATGACGAATGTGTTCATCATTGGTTAGAATAAATGATATTTATCGACATGCCATCCTGATGAGGGCAAATAAGCCTGAAATCAGGATAGGCAGCTCTGTTTGATGTTTAACTGATGTTGAACGTGCAATCTTTGTCTGTTTGACAGAGTTGCCAGGCCAAGGTCTCTGTGTTGGAGGTGATGCTTTGGTGTTGGACTATGCCCATTGGAGATCAGGGGAGTGCTCGTCACACTCCACATGTCTCGATTTACCCACCACTCACATCACGTGCCTTCTGGTTGGATGGTTTACATTAGTGGGAACAATTGTCTGGGTGGCAGACGGATGGTTGTTCTTTGTGGATTATGCGGTTTAACCGTGTGAGACATAATCTACGGCGATGCCGTAACTATAAGTTACGTAAGTAAGTTACGTAAGTACATCTCACCATAAGTAAGGAGATGTGGCTGACTTATATATATATATATATATATACACCAGGGGGTTGACTCAGCCAGTTATCCTTCCGAGGTTGGCGAAATGAGTACCAGTATACTGGGCCGGTGTATACCCCAGTTAAAATAGGTGTACCATATCCCTGTGTCATAAGAGGTGACCAGGGTTGCGTCAGGAAGGGCATCCGGTGTAAAACATGTGCCAAATCACTATGCGGATCATAGGGTTGATCCGCTGTGGCGACCCCAAACGGGAGCAGCCAAAAGAAGAAGAAGAAGATATATATATATATATATATATATATATATATATATATATATATATATATATATATATATTGTTACGTTTGAGGGGGGGGTATGCATTCAAAGGGTAATTAGGATGTTTAATTAGGTATGCCATGCTGTTCGAGTTTACCAGGATCTCGATGTAATAAGTAGCAATTCAGTGGTGATAAGTTGTCTAGTAAATGTTCATTTCTTCAAGGGGGAAATGATAATTGTCACGTAATTAGATAGGGACACGGGATAGGGTAAGTGTGTCTGCGTAAACCCCTTTTAGTAGTCCCTGGAGGCTGGCCGTGACGTCACAGGACAGTGCAGCGGATGACTCCGCCCCGTGATCACGATTGGCGGAAGGCGACGGCGGTGGGTCTATAAACGGCTCGATTGGAAGTGACGAGGACAGGAGGATAAAAAGGTTCTGTTCGGGGTCGAAAAGGAAGAGGAAGAAGATCGGGACAAAAAGATCGTGTTTTTTTGGTGTGGAGGCTGTTGCGCGGGAAGCGTACTTGTTGTTGTGCTGATTCGATCGTGTCTTGGAGCCTTGCTGAGCCTCGTGCCTCACCTTGGTTGGCTCTGGGGTTCTGCTGACTCGGAGTACGGGGTCGAACGGCGGGCGGACCTGCCTCCCTCTCATGCTCGCAACTTGGCACCAGAACTGGTTCCCTGGTGGCTGTGAGCGGACTTGGGCCAGGACCAGGAGGTCGACAGCACCACGGTTTCTCCTGCCCCCCTGACGAGAGCAAGGCCAGCTCGTCCGACGACGATCCAGGGACAGTTGCGTCCACACCACGGTCCAGCCTGACCAGCAGAAATAGCTACGTTGTGTGTGTGTGTGTGTGTGTGTGTGTGTGTGTGTGTGTGTGTGTGTGTGTACTTGGCGCCTTAGAGGGTTTGAGATCTGTATATTCATTGGAATTGTCTGTGTTTTCCCCACGCCCGATCCCACACCATCCCGTCGAATCGCCCCGGATCCCTTGTCTTGCCGAGTCTTGTTATTTCTGGTTAATAATAAAAACAAATAAACATCATCAACTCAGTGAAAAGCGACTCATGCCACCTTCCTCGTCCCGTTTGCGGTAGAGCGATTGGAACCGCCATCTTTGGGTTAAATAAATAAACCGCCTCCATCGTTTCGGCTCATTCTACGTTGGCGGGACTGTTCAAGTCCCGTGGACGTCACATTGGTGTCAGGGTGTTGGATGTTCGAACCCCTCTAAATTATATTTGGTATCGGGAGAATATACCAAGATTAAAATCTCGCCACGAATTGGAATATAAAATTACTGCAGAAAAGCGCGCGAGCGCGGGAAAATTTTGGCGGGATTTTTCAAATTTAAATTAATTGGCAGCAAACAGGACTTCTGCACCATGGCGGATGTGCAGATGTTTGAGGAGGAAGGCCACGTGTCTCGCAGCGGGTTGGGGGAAGAGGGGAGAGACGGGGGTAGGGTTGGAACCTCCCCCATTCCGAGCGTGGACCGTGCTTCATTGCCCGTAACGGGGCCGGCAGCGCTGGAAACCGGCGCGATGTCGATCCAGACAATGTTGGAACGTTTAATAGGGGACATGACGGCACGAATAGCAAATCAATTCGTGGCACAGAGGGCAGAAATGACAGATCAATTGGGGGTAATGGGGGTACAGTTGGGTGCACGGATTGACTTAATGAGGGATGAATTGGGGGAAAAGATGGAGAAAATGAAAACTGAGATGCAGGAGTGTGTGGATGTTAAATTGGGAGAAATACAAAGTAAATTCGAGGATAGATTGGAGGAAACAAAGGTAGAAATTACATTGGAGGTGGAAAATATACGAAAAAAATTGGTAGATAAAATTGATGCAACGAACACCAGGGTTGATAAAGTGGATGAAAGCCTGGAACGTCATCGTGCCTGTGTGGATGCTCGTATGCAGCTGCAAGTAGAAGAGTGGGGAGAGCTGAGGAAGCAAGGGATGAATTTGGCGGAGGAGGTAAAAGGATTGGAGGCTCGTTTGGACGAACAAGATAAAATTATGAGCCAAGATGAAGTCTTGGATAAAGGCCTGGTAGAGCCGTCTTTTGTAAGTAGAGTGTCCGGGTTGGTTGAGGAGCAGCTACAAACTCGCGATGGAACCTTGGAGGAGGTTGTGCGGGCCCAGAAGATCCTGCGGGAAGAGGTGAATCGGTCCATTCAACGTTTGGAACAGGAGGCAAAATTGACCCATGAGACCCTCACCACAAAACATCTTTGGCCACAGTGGGCTCCGAAATTGGATACGCAGCCACAAGGGTGTTTGATCCCTGGGCTGGATTCGGACAAGGGAGAAACTGAGAAGCGGGCCACCGTAAAAGTGATCCCCCTGGTAAATTTCGACGGGTCAGGGAGCGTTGAAGCTTTTCTGACGCAATTTGAGTGCATTTCCCGACTAAACGGGTGGAATGAGCGGGAACGTACAGGGAATTTGGTGGCAACGTTGCGGGGACCAGCCACAGATGTGTTAAACGTGATCGCGGAGGGGATGTTGACCAGCTCCCACATTTGCGAGGCGTTGAGCCGTCGGTTTGGGTTCGCGGCAAACTGTGATCTGGTGCGGGCCCAGCTCCAGCACTGCAGATTAAAGCCGGGTGAGACAGTGCAGGAGCTGGCACAGGACATTTACCAATCAGTCAGGATCGCGTATCGGGACCTTAAAGTGGAGGCATGGGACAGACTGGCACTAGAGAAATTTTTAGCTGCTCTTCCGGACCCTGAGGTCCGAGCGCTAGTGGAGCAACAGGATCCACCCACCGTTCACCGAGCGGCCGAGTGTGCCGCCAGGCTGGCCTCGTGGAGTCGGCCGGGTCGGGTTCCAGAGAGGCCATCGGTGACGATCCGACAGGTGGAGATCCAGGATCAGGGAGCGGGGCTGGGAGAAATTGGCATTTCCCAAATGTTTCAGGAAATTTGCCAGAAACTGTCAAGTTTGATAAAGGGTAATCCGGTAGTTAGTGCGCCAAAGCGGCGGGGTCCAGCCCAGCCAATAGAGCAATTCGATTATGGCCGAGGGGGTCCGGAACCGGAAGAGACATTTCACCGATACTCACGGGGGCCTTTTATGGGGAGTTGTTTCCGGTGCGGGCGAAGAGGACACGTGCAACGATATTGCCGGTACCCGGCGATGGAGGGACCCTCCAATAGACTTTTAGACTCGGAGAGGTTGAATCCTCCTGCTGAACCGCCAGGTCTATCCGAGATGCCCTTTCATAGGTCGGGTCCGGAGATCACTGTCGGGGGTCGGGGAGACTAGATCGGGCTGAGCATATAGGGCCATGCTCGGCTGCTGACATTGTGGCGAAGTGCCTCCTTTGGTGAAAAATAGTGAATTGTGGGAAAATTGGCATGTGTCTGTAAGTTCTGCTGGGTTTTAGAGTGACAATCTGGACAGTGGGTAATTGGTAACAAAGCGGGCACAAGTGGCTGTCCAATGGCTGGTGCGTGGATCGGGTGAGAAGTGCTGTGTGAGTTGTTTTAAGTTAGAAGTGAAATGTATGGTGCACACATTGATTTTTTTATTGGACATGGTGTGGTAACAGGGAAGGTCATGGTCGGCGAAGTGTTAGAAATGCAGGTGTCACATGTAAGGCCGATGGGGTAGGGGAGTCATGTGGGTTTTGTGGGTGGGGATGATGTGCTTGTCCACAGGGATTGCTGAAGCTCACGGTGAGCGTGAATTGCGACCCCCTTCAAGGAGATTCACCACCTGGTGGCTAATGGTGACAGTGTCTGGAGGCAACTGGGAGAGGGTCTGGTTGGGCGACCAAGGCGGGTAGGACCTTGGCGACCCAGGAAGGCCAGAGGAGCCAGTGAGACCCCTTCCAGAGTGTTGTACGGGATTAGAGCTGATGGCTACCAGGGGGGAGGGAATCAAAGGGAGCGGGGCGGAGAAACGTCCGGGTTGGATTAAAGCTTACCTGTGGGCATGGTTGCACCTGAGATGCCCCCATCATCTTGTGGTAACCCACCCCACGGCCACGACGGGATTCAGCCTGCATGATTAAAATGAGGACCATGACCTAGAAATGTGATGATGACTATGGTGTGAGTGTTGTGAAGATGTACGAGTCCCACTTGATCCCGCACAACTTGAGATGCAGCAAGGGCATGATGTCTGCATAATTTTGGGGCAAGCAACTTTGACAATTGGCTCCCCAGGTAACGCTGGGTCTATTAGCATCCACTGCAGGAGGCGGTCAAGTGTAAATATCCTGTGAATAGTGTCGTTAAGGCTTAGAGTAGGAATGTAAAGTATAAGTGTTGTGTTTTTGTGGAACTTTCTGTTTCCCCTCCCCAGATCACCGGAAGAGTGCTGGGCAAGAGCGATGATCCAGAAGATGGAGTGCAATTTCGCTCAGTGCTATCATGTAATAAAATAAAAATAAAAATAAAAAAAACGAATGATTGTTTAGGCGAGGATAAGGCCATAAGGGGGTAGTATATTAAGCAGGATAGGTAAGTTAGCTGCGACTCGCTGCCCATTGCCCCTCCTACTTTATTTCGTTAGGTTAATTAGGTGTGAGTCAGTAAGTGTTAAGGCTGGTACGGTAGCGCCTGTGATATACCTTGCAGGAGCTGCGGTACCAGAGGAGGGGGCAGTGTTACGTTTGAGGGGGGGGTATGCATTCAAAGGGTAATTAGGATGTTTAATTAGGTATGCCATGCTGTTCGAGTTTACCAGGATCTCGATGTAATAAGTAGCAATTCAGTGGTGATAAGTTGTCTAGTAAATGTTCATTTCTTCAAGGGGGAAATGATAATTGTCACGTAATTAGATAGGGACACGGGATAGGGTAAGTGTGTCTGCGTAAACCCCTTTTAGTCGTCCCTGGAGGCTGGCCGTGACGTCACAGGACAGTGCAGCGGATGGCTCCGCCCCGTGATCACGATTGGCGGAAGGCGACGGCGGTGGGCCAATAAACGGCTCGATTGGAAGTGACGAGGACAGGAGGATAAAAAGGTTCTGTTCGGGGTCGAAAAGGAAGAGGAAGAAGATCGGGACAAAAAGATCGTGTTTTTTTTGGTGTGGAGGCTGTTGCGCGGGAAGCGTACTTGTTGTTGTGCTGATTCGATCGTGTTCTTCATCGTGTCTTGGAGCCTTGCTGAGCCTCGTGCCTCACCTTGGTTGGCTCTGGGGTTCTGCTGACTCGGAGTACGGGGTCG